>NC_092706.1:11937845-12177361 GCF_964275005.1 Diadema setosum
GCTTGTGGCGTCTGCTGCTAGATTTTTTTTTCAATTGCTTTTGATTATTTTGATTATTTACCCCAAGGGACTGTCTGGAGAAAGATGATTTTCGGTTTGTTCTGGAGTACGGCGCAGTTCTCAGCCGAGAAATTGTCCTTGATGTCGTCGATGCTGACGAAGTTGCCGTCGGTTCCGACCACTCCCTGTTCGTTGCCCGTCGTCATTAGGTACAGCACCAAGGAAGTGTGGCTCGCTTCCATGCGGAGGATGAGTTCGCTTAGCGCCGTTTTCAGTTGCTACACGTCAGGAAAAGGGTTGATGTTCACTATCATTTTTGAAATTACTGCTCCGGTGATCATTATTAACATGGCAAACACACACCGTGTGGCTATTCTTCCGCATGTTCCGATAAAAGGACAGCAAATTCCATAAACAAATATCACAAAGTACCACTTGAAAGCGTAAAAGCGTCTAGAATAATTAACAAATAGAAATCATAAAAAGAACATAGTATTCATGTGTGTGTGCTAACTTATACGATAAGTGTGGAAAACAGGATGGTACATAAGTATAGCAAAGTGAGCCTGGCAGACTCAAACAGATAAACAAATCAAATAAAACATACAGACAAACAAACAAACCTGCGATGGACTTTATGAAATTACCGCAAGTTTGTACGGCAAGAGTAACCTGGAAGCTATTTTGTTACTTATCGACTGTGAACTTGCATGAAACGAATTTTAAACTAGCGCTTTGAAGCACGAATCTCATCAAGAGCTTACTTACATGTTAGGAGACAGAGAAAGGCTTGCAAGTTAATACAGCGTTTTTGTTTGTTTGTTTGTTTGTTTTTTGCCATATCGTACAACTGATAGAATTTCACTTACTTCCGATGTTAGACTCTCGCAAACTTCTGGTTGGTAGCCCAGCTCCCGAAACACGTGACGCACGTTTGTGACGTCAATATGAGAGCCCGCCCTCAGATTCCCTCCGGGAAAGTTGTTGTTGTTTAGGATGAATGCAATACCTTTCTTGGGGTGGGACATGTCATAACTCTAAAAGGAGAGAAAAGTGTGAAGAGATCAAATCACTTTTCAGCATGCCATTTCAATTACTATAAACGAATCGCAACTTAAAAATCCTCATTGAAAGCTAGAAAAAAAAATAATCAGTAAAACCAAGTTCTCTTCTCATCAGGCAAGAGTGTCACATGTCAATTCCATACGCAAATTAGACATTGACCAGAGGCGATGACGTCAGTTCCTCACAAGTATCACTTCGAAGAAGGACCAATGGGAAGCACTTGAGGCACTGACGTCATCATCGCCACTAATTTGCATATGCGATTGTAACTAATATTACTGTTTTGCGAGAAAAAAAAATGAGCAATCCTTATAGATGCCATCAAATTTATATCCGAGTTTGAGAAGTTGGACGCTTCTACTACTACATCTATTTTATGTGATTTTACTCAATTTACTTTAGTGGTCGACTTGAGCAAAGAGAGACCATTATTGAAGAGATTCTCGATGCCTTTACGTTTCTAAATTTGGCACTATACTTCATATCATAACTGAATAAAATGGATGTGGGTTTATGTTTCCTTACCTCTAGTGTGTTCAGCTGCCCCGGGAATGGGTCCGTTTTTCGCACCTTGTGATGCGTGTAGTAGCCGTCGCTGTCGGGACACACGCCTTGTGAAATGAAAAGAAATTGATGTAAGAACAGACATTACATTCGTACATTTATAGATCTGTTTACAGGAATATTGTCTTGCAACTTTAGCACTTTCACAGGGAGATACAACAATAAAAGCATGTTACTTTTTAAGAAGTGTCTTAAGAACATTCAAATATGTAATGGAGCATTTTTTGTTGATTTTGCATGGCAGATTATTAGTATCCCAGACTAGAGTCTATGTCAAAATGGTTTTGTCAGTACTTGAGCGAAGATGTCTTCTGAGAAATGAACACAGTCAAAACATCTTAATAAACATGACAACAGGGCAGTGAAATATACTCTCAAACATGCTAAACAAAATGTATAATAACAACTGAATTACGCAGTAATAGCAACATTGAAATGGATGCATTCGTTGTTACGGAGATTCTTTTTTTAAGGTTTTGCTTGTATAATATTCTCAATATTGATCTCTTGCGATTCAACTTTACCTACACCTACATCAAAAAGCAGAACCGGTCAAAGAGTTTTAACCAGGAAATGTGACTCTATGAAAACCAATGATCGCCGGAGTACGAAAATAGAACAAAAACAGTCAGGACATTCACATCTTATATATGCAGTCCATTTATATCTTCACCAAAGTTGAAATTTTCCGTGAATATTCCAAACAGTAATCTTACAATAAGGGATACATTCTTTAAAAAATAATGTTACGTCTATAAAGAAGAAAACTTTTTGATGAGAAACTGAAAATATATATAATTGTGACGAAGAATGAGGTGCGACATTGTCGCTTCCTCTGTTCCTCTTAGTTCAGACTTAAGGGAACATTATCGTCATGAGTTGAATGGAGGAAGATTACGACATGTTCTCCAAGAAAATTGAAAATCAAAAGAAATGATATCATTCTTTTCAACATTTTATTACCAAAATATAGTGTGATGACGTGACAAAGTTTCATTTGTCGTCATGGTGAAAGGAAACCAATCTTTATAAATTGCTAACCACTCTATCGTAATGTTATCATATTTGCGAGGAATCTACATATTCTATTGATCTGGTGCTAGACATCACTTTAATTCAAAAAGTTTGCAACTACTAAGGATTAAGTATTATTCTGTGACACATAACATTCTAAAGAGATTTGCATTTGTGATTTTTTTTTCTTACCTTTGTACAGGTCTTTATTGCCACTCTGTAAGTTGAATTAGAATGAGACGGCATGGAAATTAATTGCACTGTTTTCTATTTTCTGTGTTTTCCTAAGAGCAGCTTCGCAAATTTTCTAAAATAAAATTATCCAGAACAAAAGTAAATGTGAAGTCATCTATACTTGATCGTTTTCATTCGTCCTCATTTGCAGTGACAGAGGATATTTCCGACAGAAGGCCCTAAACAAACATGGCAGCAATAGGACTGACATCATTTCCGAGATTCATTTCAGCATGCCTTTCACCCGAATTTACCTAATAGTTTACCTAATCACAAGTGCTTTCTATAGCGCGTAAGCGTTTAAATATAATGTTATATTCGATGCAGAAACATCAAGATGTATGAAGATATAGTCAGTTAGAATTGACTTCTTGCTACCATTACAAGGAACCTTTCTATTGGTACATAATTTTACACGGTGTTTCAAACAAATCAAACATATAATCATCACGCCAAGGTAAGATAGTTAAATCCCCTTCATCAAATCTTACCTTGCTTTTCTTCCTCCAATGTCTTCCAGCGACAAAGAGAATAACTGAAAATACGACAGCGATGACTGGTACAATGATGTACAATGGATGAATTTTGGCTGCAGATGGTGGAAATGTGATAGTTCAAAATGACATGCATAATGTATAATAATAATAATAATAATGATACAGGGTACTTATAATGCGCCAGTTCCACATGAACATAGTTAACGTGCTCAAGGCGCAGTAGAAGAAGTAAGTCATGAAATACAAAAATCCTTACACAAACATGCACATGAAAATGAATGACACAATAATGATAATGAAAAAATATACATCATAATATACAATTCTACTGGAAAATGGTCATGAACAAATGAGTCTTGAGGGCAACTTTAAAGGAGTCAACATTCGAAATGTGACGGATAGCTTGAGGCAACTGATTCCACAGGTAAGGTCCAGCATGTGCAAACCGAACGACCGATCCCCCCATGATTTCTTCGTTTTTGGAACAACAAGCAATCTACAATCGTATGACCTTAAACATCTGGAAGGATTATAAAATGTCAGTAAATTAACATTGTACTCTGGGGCAGATCCATGTATGCAATGAAAAACAAATAGTCATAGTTTAAATACAATGCGAGATTCAACAGGTAACCAATGCAATGAGGACAAAACAGGGGTAATGTGAGTATTTCTCCTGGTAAGGGTAACAATGCGGGCTGCTGAATTTTGCAATTTTTGTAACCGTGAAAGTTGAGATTGTGGTAGCTGAAATAGGAGTGCATTACCAAAGTCAAGTCGGGATGATATAAGAGCATGAACTATTTTTTCTGTGGCTGAACGAGTTAAATACTTGCGAATAATGCCCAAATTGCGTAACTGATATCTCACGGATTTACAGACAGCAGAGATCTGAACAGACATGGACATTGTAGAATCAAATAATATTCCAAGATTTCTACATGATTTAGATGGAGCAATAACCACATCATTGTCAACCGTTAAAGAAGGAAGACTAACCTTGTCAAGTAGAACCTTGGAACCAATAAATAACAACTCTGACTTTTCCTGATTTAACTTCAATGAATACATGATATAGGAAACTGCAATAGTGAGTGAGATATCTATTTTCATCATACTAGTTTCTAGAGGATGTCATGAGATAACAAGGACAAAATAATGAATGAGGCTTCCAGCATTTTGACGTGTTTTCTCACTTATATCGCTTCATTCGGATTTCAAGAGTCAACGTGAAAGATGTTTTCATTACACTTCTACCTTCTTTCAACCCTTATATAATTACCATTCCTCAAAGATTTTAAAACCTGCGAAACTTGGCATTGATGCGTAAATGAAGGAAGGAAAACCATGAGGGGCATCACGGGTTAGATTGAGTTTACCATGAATGTACCGACCTTTTACAGTATCTCCTTGAGAGTGGTGTTTTATCTCCGTCGCTCTTTTAGAGGATGCCTCATGGGTCGTTACCATGACAACGGAGGAAGAAGGAGTCCGAGAAAGCGTGGAAGTGACTGCATCTGTCAATGGCTTTGATCCTGTGACGGACTTCAGTTGCGTCGTTTTTCCCGCGGCTGCAGATGTTGGTGTGGTTGGAGCTTTTTCTAACACATGGATTATGGGGGACAAATGGACAATTGCTGTGTTCATCATGGAAAAAATATCTAGTGTTGCAACAACTCACAACAAGTGAGTTTGATTCCAGTTTCTTGATTCAACTCATTATTGATCTAGTGTTCTACATGTACATTATCTTGTCTTTGCCTTTAATATCCACGTCGGTGCAACACCTCATAATGTGTCTACAGAGCAGCTGTGAAGTGCAAAGTGCTGTCTCTAGAGCTTCATTATGGGCAGCTATGCTTGAATAATGACATTTAATGGTGTTATTAGCATCGTTTACAGAAAGTTTAATCATAATAATCATTTTACATTCACTATCGTTTATATAAGAAACTTTATCATACCTTGTCGTTGGCAGTAAGGCAGTTGCCACGAAAGGAGACCGTCGCTGCGGCACGTGATCTGTGCTCGGCCAATCAGCGTGTAGCCGGGATCGCATTTGAAATTGCACGTGGTGTCCGCGTCGATCCAGTCATCTGGGAGACAGAGCCCGTCGGTGGTCCCGAGACCCTCGGTAAACTCCGGCGGGAGCTTGCATCGCCTCGCTGCCATAACCGAAAAATAGTCAAAGTGAATTTCCTAACGTAACCACACCTAACTGCGAATACACTGCGGCGACATTCCCTGGTAAGAAGTGCGAGTTTTTGTCAAACATTGGTTAGATATTATCATTCGATATTATTTGAGCGATATTTCTGACATCATTCATTCAATTAGAACAAGAATGCGTAAATATAAATTGATATTGATTATGAATTAAGTGTCTTTGTGAGGCTTTTGTATTTAAAAAAAGAAGAAGATGTCTTTAGGTTTATACACACAAAATTACAATGTCACACTTACAGACTTACGCACACACACACACACAAAAAAAAGAAATCTTGATTTTCCTTGCAAATGTCGTAGACTCGGGTCTTTTTTTTTTCTGATTCTGAACTTGTTTTGCATGCTAAAGGTAAAAGTCCGCACACATAGATTTACCTGTACAGACAAACACTCCTAAGCCCAATATCAATTAGGCCTTACATTCCTCAGCGTTATTTACGAAGTTATATTTTCCACTTTAATAACCGAGGAATCTTACTTTCATGGAGCATATTGTTTATTTTTCAGTCTAGAGGATTGCATTGCATTATATTTTCTATATTGGATAGCCTTTCATTTCATTTCGTTTTTCGAATATAAGCCATTCTTTTTTTTTTTTTTCTTTTTTTTTTTGGGGGGGGGGGTCGTTGTCTAAGTTGTTTGATGACGTCATACATACAGACTAATCAGTCACCATACCTTGGCAAGTTGGAATGCTAGAGACGTAAGTCGCATTGTCACAACACTGCACGGACGACTCGCCCACTAGCTGGTCGAAAGGACTAACGCAGGTAAAGTGACATGTGCTTCCACACGGTACTCTCGCACCGGGCATGCAGCTTGGGTCCGTGGAAGAGATGCCGGATGGGAGGTAGTCGACGGAGCATGAAGTACCTTCCAGCGAGAAAAGTGCGAGATAGGTAGATGGGTAAAAGATATGCATGGGTACCTACATCGCTTTAGCACGCAAGTGGTGCCACTTCACTCAAAAATGTGTGATCTATAGAGTCCCAATTTCATTTCTCCGGTTGCTATATGACATGCCCTTGCTATAACTATAAGATCTGATATATGATAAACCCTCTAGAAACAATATTGATCTCTATCCGAACAAAGCACCATATCTCCATCTTGTTTCATATCTCTACACTAGGGTGACAATTTGTTTACAAGAGATATGAAATTTGCAAGATGGTCACATCATCACCTCCTCATTTGCATACGCGAGTGTGATTATTAAAGGGGCATGGATCCATGAATTCATGAGGGCGCTGTTGAATGCCATGATGTTCGCTGCCATCTTTATTGCGAAGATCGACCATGTTAAACTACAGTTAACGCAATCCCGGAAGTATTACGTGTGCTCTTATTTATGCAGGTTCAATAGTCGTTCATGATTCGCTGTACGTACCCTAAGTATGGCACGTAGTTGGACTGGACCGATCATTTCGATATTTTGAAGATACAGTTCTAATCTAAAAGTAGACTATAGTATAAACCTTTCATATGCATCTATATAAGCAAGTTCTCGCGGCTAGCTAGCAAGCAGACTCTGTCTCTGATAAATTTCTGTCTAGTATAGGTGGAGCAAGCCAGGAGCAACAGCCAAATCAAGAGACTAATTGAGATTGACATATTTCGACCATTTTCGACATACTCACCATCAGTTTTATGCGGACGTTCATAACACGGCAGACGCGTACACGTGGGTAGAGGCAACAGCGCCCCCTTGAGATCTGAGTCCGTTTCGCTTTAATCTTTTTTTTTTCTCCCCAAGGGAAAGTTTGATATGCCATGACAGTGTATTTCCTGTACAGTCAGATGTAAATGACATTGCCATATTCTGTTTTTGTTTCATTATCATTATTCTTTTAAATCTTTCATTTGAACATGAAGTGGAGTTTTGATTTATCCGACCGGACGACATGATAGCGAACCTACAAACTGTTAGATCACGATCCCACAGTAATCGGGGAAAGATGTCGATTTCAATAGTGAAATGAAGAAAAAAAAATGTGAAGACGAAAAAAAAAAAAAAAAGAGAGGAAAAGATGTGACCTCAAAGCCGTCATTTCCGGCTGCCCGTCCTACCTTTGATGATTCCAAGGTCATTCAGATGATCCACCAAGTAGTCGGCGCCCTTGTCTGCCGCTTCATGGATACTGTCGGCATGTCTAGCGACGCACGCTACCCTTGTCAGTGCGTCGGTCACCTTAGCGTCGTACACCCATGGATCTTGGATGCTGTGAACTCGACCGTACACGATATACTTTATCCGACGACAGCAACTATACACCTGGGGAAAGATCATCAACAGTAGGCAAAACATACCCTTGCATTTAAATTTGTAGTTATGCACGTACCAAAGGAATGGTAACAAGTTTAACTTATCTGTATTTGTGGTGATTAAAAGGGCAACAATATTCCACATTGACTTTTCATCAAAATACGTCAATATTTCCTCACAAGATTTATCAACTTTTTTTTTTTGCTTCCTGTATCAAAGTCCCTAAAGCTGGTAAATTTGAAAGGAGAAAATCAAAATGTTAAAAAGTTTCAGCATCTCAGAAATCACTTTTAACTGCTCATTTACGAAGGCGACATCGGTCGCAAACACATATTCAAAGTGAATAGGGTGATTTTTGTGAGGCATAGTGGATAAGACTCCCGACTCCCAAACGGAGGACCCGAGTTCGATTCCCACCAAGTGCCTACATCCATGGACAAGATGTTTTAACCCACAATGTCCCTCTCGACCCAGGTGTATAAATGGATATACCTGGCATCGCTGGGGTAATAATAATGGCAGGGCCCAGTCTGGTTGAACAGTGGCAACACTGAAGAGGCTACCCTTGATTAAGAAGATATTATTATTATCATTATTATTATTATTATTATTATTATTATTATTATTATTATTATTATTATTATCATCATCATCATCATTATTACTATTGGTATTACTATTATTATTATGTCCTCACTTCACAGCTCTCTCAAAGAAACTGAAAATAAACAGTAATAAAACTAACTGCTGTCGACAATTTGGCAATTGCAGGCCCTCGTTTAAAAAAAGAAATATCATAGCTAAATCATTTGCAGCTTTGGAAGAACGTGATGCTACAGTCATATCGTTATGTAGAGATCATATACATTTGTATACGAGATGGTAATTTTCAAGATGAGGGTAAAATTTATTCTACCTGAAGTCATTTTGAAGAATTTAGTAAATTTTGGTATCAAAGCCAGTGTGAAGATTTGTGGCGAGAGGACGTCATCAATTTATCTAATTTGCAAGAGTAATTCTGACCAGTATCTGTTTTATGAATTAAACTGTCTTACCGAATGTCTATTATTTTTTTATGTTTAGCCAGGCTAGAGTTTTAATACTGTTCTGTTTGTTTCTGATTTTATTCCCATAAAGTAGAACACAGACATGATTTCCTCCTAAGAGGGAAGAAACTAGCTTCCATTCTTGGTTTCTCTTACCTGTCCAACATGTGGAACAGACAGATATGTGCTCTCGTCAAATTTGTCGATTTCGGCTGGATAACAAAATGAATTGAACACAGAGAATTCTACTTCAAATCGGCAATATTGACGTGTATCTAGACAAAAACAAATGTCGCTCCTCCTTGAGTAAATGCCAGTTTGTTGGGAACTGACTCGACTTCAGATTTGATTGGAACTTACTTTCACAATGATCACAACAAAATTAATGTTACATTCGATCGCTACAATCTGGACGAAATGGAGCGTAACAAAAATAACGAGTAGGCCTACAAACATTTCATCATTTCATCAAATTTCATCAAACATCATTTTGACTATACATTTATCATTGTGGACAACGTAAAAAACTTAGTGCTTATAAAAAAAAAAAGCTACCTGAATTTGAACATCGGGTAGTTGAAACAATGTGGTTGATTATCAGTGATACAAAATTGGAGGAAAATAACAAAGGCACCCACTTGCCCCAACTAAAAATGACCATCACAGAGTAATCTCAAAATTGGGGGATTTAGTCAATTTGATCTAATTTGATTAGATTAGATTTGATTTGATTTATTCTCTGTATGGCATATCATCTACAATTCTATCCTTGTTTTTTCCAGTAATATCATCAAACATAATGTATACATATGGCACTGAAGGCTATGTTTGCATACATCTGTGACATAGCTACGTGCGTTACAAATTACCATAGAGAATTAATCTGTATTAGTAATGTTTCTATTGATGGTTATGATCGAATGCTTCGGTAATGATAATGGCAGGGAGAGCAGTCCCAACATTAGGCTATTCTGTTATCTTTATTGAGATGTCAGATACCACATTTGAATTATCAACATTATTCAAGTGCCGTTATCACTGTCATCAACGTTAACACTAACAATCTTTTTCCATAAAGATAATGACAACTGTTGATATATTCATCAGTGACGTTATCATCATTATCGTTATCATACGCCGAAATCTACAACCCAGTGGAGTTCTAAAAAAACTACAGATGGAGATCTTTTCTTCCGACGTACCTTCAGTGCAACGGGCCTTGGCAGATAAGGCATCCATGGGCGATACTCCAACGTCGGGCGAGGACTCTGCAGTATAACCTAATTAGACATGAAGATTTGGATATCAGATTTAGAAACAATTTTGAATATGATTAGGTACCTTTATATACGTCTTAGTAATTTGCATGTACTACAGAAATGTTGATAAAAAGAAAGAAATATATATATATATATATATATATATATATATGTGAATATGAGAGAGAGAGAGAGAGAGAGAGAGAGAGAGAGATAACGAAGTGTAGTAGTGCGCATGCGTGACAATCTGTTTATGGTGACTGTGTATCTGTGTGTTGTTTGGGTTGGAATAACGAAACGGTCTGCGTGGAAGATTAGTTAACATGCTTAACCTTAAGAATACACAACTTACCATTGTAGACACATGTCCACACTGTGAACATGGTGACGAATGAACGTATTCTCATCTTGAGTGGGTAAAATACTGTCTTGTGCACATCAGAGAGTGGAAGTTAACGAACTATGTTTCTGTTCAAAGAGAGAGGGAAAACAGAGAGAGAAAAAGTTGTTTTCCATTACATAATGACACTCCGCCTTTTAAAGAAGAGTCGCAAAAATGTAAAATGTTTACAGTGACTAATCTACTGCTCTATCTAATCTTTGAAACAAACGTTTTTACTATAAAAACGGCATTTTATCGTAATTATAATGACTGCAAATATGAAAAATTTGTAAAGTGCCCTTTCCAAAAAAGAAAAAAAAAAGAATGTTTGGAAGTGGCTTTATACATCTCAATATAGTGTTTATAGAAATTAACAAGGAATTAATGTTAACAGTTACTTACTTCCAATCACTTCAGTTTTATGACAATGTATAATTATCATAAGGTGCTACGATCATTGTACATTCTTTTCATCCTACATAGTTTTACGCACCTTATTTTCTGTTACCAAAAATTAATGTCTATGTTCTTGTCGAAATATGAAATAAAAATTGAAATCGAAATTGAATTAACAAGATAATACACATCAGGTTGCACATGGAAGGTTGGGGAAAGAAAGTCGAATCGAGTTTCAACGAACTCCGTGGTCCTAATAAATTATCTAATGTTGTTGGGGTTTTTGTCTGATTTCACCTTTATACGTGTTATATGCGGGGAAAAGATCTGAGTTTTGAAAGTGCTGCATGACTGTACCGAACGTGTGTATACATACCATTCAATGCATGTGTATACCATGTATGTAGATATTCCTATGTGTACGCCCATATGCCAACAAAAAGAATTTCCTAAATGGACAATAAATGAATCTGAATGAATGAATCAGTTTGAATAAATGAATGGCAAATCACGAGTTCTGCAAAGGTCCCTGCGTTGTGAAATCTCCCTTGTTTCGTTCTCGTTGATAGAGGAAGTATACCCGCGCGTTATAAGTAGGGACACACAAAAGCAAAATGCCTCGTTCAGAGTAAGACAGGAATACTATTAAGTCCCACGTAGCGGTGTCTTCCGCACAAATTGCGGAAGTAAGCTCAAAATTAATGACTGAAGTTCACTCGGCCAGTCAACAACACACAACCTCGCCGAAGTCGACAAAAGTTTACCCAAGTTGCAAACCTGGATATTTAAAGTCAAAGCAAGAAAATACTACCCCAGATGAATACAAACATCATTATTTATTTCCATAACAGAATCCTTTGCCATAAACTCCTTTGAAAAAATCAGAAAGCATAATTCTTTTTAAATCCGGTCTCAAGCTGTGTTAAGATATTATTTTTGCCGACGCGAACCTGTTGTGTGATATCCAAATGATGAATTGAAACTTACTCAAAATTGTTTTTAATTTATAATTCTGACTTATCCTTTTTACATGCACATATAAAGTTTCAATTTGTGCAAGTTTGTAAGTGCTCTGAATTTAATGGGAATAGCGTATTAAATATTCATTGTATTGTAGGCCTGTTGTGTACGTTTCTATTTTGTTATTCACGTATAAACATGCACAATGCATACGTACAAATGTAATCCTGAAAATTATCAATCCTTAAAATTATCACACATTACAGTCACTTAAAAAGTGCACAGTCGCATCCGAATTTTACACCTTCTTATTTATAGAAATGCAATTGAAAGTTAATTCGAAAAGACCAAATAAAGTTTTCTTACCATAACAATGAAATGAAATGAAAAATATTAAAGTCAAGACATTTTGAAGTTTTGCTATCTTTTTAAGGAAACAGTTCTTGAACAGTCAATATAAATGCGAAGTAGTGAAGTGATGATCAGAAAAGAAATTCAAAAGAACAATTTGAAATCTCAAGTTTTTCATTCAAAAGCAATTACGTCCCAGTCTCAAATTCTGACATATGTATCTGATCCTTAATCTTAAGTTATTCATCCAGGAATCGCACCATGTTTTACACTTTGACAACAGAAACATTGAATTTTCGTCACTTTGTTTTACACAGTCAATGGAAAACTGTGAAGTGATTACATCATCAACTCACTCACTAGCATATTATATCAACTGTACGAGAACTGTTCTGGAAAAATTTGCGAAACCGCTTAATTTCATATAACTTCCATAATTCTTGTCCTATTTCGATCAAGCTGTCACTTGTTGTACTCGTAAGATTTTACTATTTTTTAATCAGATTAACTTATACCTGGACTGGAATTCCTCTTTAGGCATTGACTGGTACATAAATCAGCAACTAAATGAATCGCATTCGCTTCTTTTTCTTTTATAAATGAAAATATATAGGATATGAAATAGACGTATATCAGTGCTATAATTATGTTACCATATAAAAGAATACCACTGCACGCAATTAGCAGTGATTAGAAAGATTAAAGAGATGACACCATCTTTATCAAACGAATGAATTATAATCGCCCAGCAGTACATAAAGAGAAGCTCTATGCCATGTTCCAGTGGAGTTTATCAAAATTGATAATAATACCAAAGATAAAACACAGTTCAATTTGGTATAGTCTGCCAAACAATAAATTCATATAATGCAAATCAGATGAGCTAATGGCGTTATCACTTGAAGTTCTCCTTGAATCTTGTATTCTTTAGATGAATTCAAAAGGGAAAATTCATATCTATTTCAAGGCCTAATCATCCTAGAGTTGTAATAACCCATCAGCAATGGTGTCTTCTTCAAGAAGGATGTTGCGTTTGCTTTTCTATTGGCTAATTGATTTGATCATAGCTTTATGCACAAACTGATCTATAGGGGACTTGGAAAGCCATGATAGCATTGCCTCAAAATATTTGCTTATGCGATTAGCTCTGTTCTCATCATAAAGACATCTAGAGATTCTTAAGGCTCTAGTTTCGTAATTTTTGTCCCATGATGCGGTACTTTCTCCGCTTTGTTTGCCGGGTTTTATTCATTCTTTTTTTCTTGTAAGACAACCGTCCCTGCTGGAAAGGACACAGTCTCCAACAGTGTGAAATCTCTTCACAATGTTAAATTCGAGCGTTTGAACAATGTGAACACATTGGGAATCATCAATTCACAGTGTGGAACAGAACATTACCATGTGAACACTCTGTGAAAAACTACACCGCAGTGTGAAATCATCTTCACACTGTTAAAAATGAGCATTTTCACATGTTCGGCAATGTTAACACATTGTGAACACACTGTGAGACACTTTGTTCTTTCTAGTAGAGATGTTTATTGGGGAATGTATGAAACTTATTAGGACACGTAGGATGGTGGAGGAAACTAATCTCCGCCACGCATATTCAGATAACATTGACAAAACCTAGTAAGTTTCCATCAGTCGTGCAGTAATTGGTCTATTAGAGCGACGTTGAAACGGAACCATTCGAAACATGGTCTCTAAAGAGGCAAGATTTCTTTATGGCGCCGTATACACTGTATATCCCATTACGTGTAATGTGGTTTCACTTCAATAATTTCGCGTTGCGAAATTGAGAGTTCGGATGCTCTGAAGAAAACCCAATCTGTTGTCACGTTTTTAAAGCGATAAAGAATTAAAGAGCAATTCTTCACCTTGTCCACGTTGACTTTCCTGCATAGAATATAATTAAGATAACAGAAAGTTTTCTTAATTCAAGAAAATCGGACACGCAATTAAAAAAGTTATAGAATTTTAAAGCACACATACGTTCGCCGAATATAGAAGTTATCCTAGCAAGCACAACATGCAAATGAGATGAGATAATGATGACGTCATCAACTCACAGCTTCCCCATTGGTTCGTGCAAACAGAAAAAAAAACCATAAAAAATATGTTGGGTTGATATTACAGCAGCAACAAGCCTAGTCCTCTAAAAGTCCATTATTGCTGGACTGTGCAATGTATAACAATCAATTAAATCAGGTTTTCCTTTTTTATTCTATAGCAAAAAGAGGGAAATTCAGGGAAATATGTGTGTACTAATTGGGGGATTTTGAGGTCACGACATTATTACTTCATTTAAGTTGTATAAAACAATAATACTGATGTTACCAGGGGCGCCGGGATCCAGGAATTCCGTAAAGGGGGAGGGCGCCTTTACAAATCTAAAGGGGCGCACCCCCTTTTTTCCTTTTTATTTCTTTTGTTTTAACCAAAAAAAAAAAAAAAAAAAAAGGGCGCCCCGCCTGGATCCGCCACTGGTTACTGTCACTGAGAAAAATCACGTGAAACTTCATCACTCCACCACTTATCTTTCTGTTAGGTCCGAATTTGATGAAGATACTCTCTTGTTTGTTTTTCTTTTTAAGTTACTCTGTTTATTACAGGCAACTCAACCATGATGAATTATAGGATTTAGGAGCTGATAAGCCACTTGTTACAATTCACGGCTGTTCCTCACGTGTTCGCACCTTAACATAAACCCTGCAGTGAACAATTTGCAACAGTTTATACAAACAAAATGAAGGTAACATCTGTCATTGTTGTTGCTATATCGGGAAATACTAGCAATTTTAGATTCTTGTAGAATCTAAGGGGCTGTATATGTCAGTGTTACTTATTATATTTGAAGAGTCATAGGAGGCTTCAAGATACCCCAATTTGGCAAAGCATAGCTGAATAAAATGATAACGATATTGAAAACTGCACTGATGATACGTGTAGTAATAACAAAAGACGTAAATTTAAAACGTATATGTGAATTAACGATATTAATGCTGGCGTTTCATTGTATTCAAATTGTAATTTCATACACTCTACAGCCGAACACATGGAGTATAGGGTTTTATCAAAACTTGAAGTGAAAAAGTGACGAAATTTTAAAGTTTGACATGTTTTCATATATCGGTGATGTTGCTAGGCCGCAACAGCGTTATTATTCACATTGGAAGAGTTGATGATATAAAATTGATCAAATCCGAAATAGGCCCCGATTCAAAAGAGTATACCAAGTATCCTTATTGTCATCAATTATCTTGTAGTCTGGAAATTAAATTGAAACATGAATTTCGAGGTTAAAAGAGTCTGGTCAATATCATGAATATCATCACAGATCATTTAAAAATCATCATTTTGCTAATATCTTGCGTACAGATGGGACAGTAATGTTATGAGATGATATCGTTGCCTCTTCCAATTTGTACCTGTCTTTGCTACCACTTTAAAAGTTTGAATTCCGTTTAAAGTCACTGCATGTTTACGATTAAGAACAGTGATTTAAAAAAATTGTTCACATTTGATGCATATGTGTAGGTAAGTTCATGAAACATTCTATGTATACCGCATAAAAATTTCGCAATAAAGGGCAAAATATCACTGTTTTTCTCGATATACCATAATTGTAGACGGTTTAGTCTAAAAACAATTTTATCATAACTACTTTTCACATTTTGTATATTATAATACTTCATACTGATTATACTGATTAACATTTTACATTGGTTGTTTCTATCCCTAACTCAAAGTTCAGAACTATTTCGAAGCACTAAAGATGGATTTTTGTTTCATCTGCAAATGGTAAATAATGCCTTTAACGTTTCTAATCGGTTATGTCTCCCATAATGTTTGAACATGGTACAAATGACACTTTAAGTAGGGAAGAAGTATATACCTGGAATGATTTTGAACCACCCGTAATTATATTTCTGCTTACACCATCATAATACGTAGGCCCCCTATAGACCTTATACCAATAGCAAAACTCACTTGTTGTGTACTATCATTATTTTTCCCTTTGTCATGAACCTTGAATTCATGGAATCGTCTTTATCGATTTCTCAATTTTAAAATGTGGATGATCATCAGAAGAAGAATGGAGACGAATATCTATATATTATATATATATATATATATATATATATATATATATACATACATACATACACAAAGACTTATGGGTGAAAATTCGTCAAAACTATACGTCTCTCACGGAGTTTTCATATTGAACTACTATTGTGAATCTATATATATATATGTATATATATATATATAGGAATTTATATATACATATATATATATATATATGAAGAGTTTGTTTGCAAAAACCGATAAGTCCATTTTTGAAGATTTTGAAGTACGACATCTGTCATAAAGTACAAAATAATACCTTTTAAATGATATATTGGTCACTACATATAAAGGTACATTTTTGAAGTTATGGTCAAAAGAAGCAAAGATTTTCTTATTATTCTCTTTATTTTTCTTGACCTTTAATCGCAAATATTACCATTTGGCAAATATGGACTTACCGGTTTTTGCGAACAAACTCTTCATATATATATATATATGATAAATACGTGTGACCATTACCATGGCGGAGAACATTCCAAAATCATTTATTGCGCTTATAATTTGATCAGGGTTTTTGTTTCTCTTCAAAGGAATATGTTTGTTTTTTTTCTGCAGAAGGTTAAGCTGATATCTGTGCAGTCGATTAGATAGAGAAGTCCTATATTATTTGGTGAAAAAAAAAGACTATAAAAGATGTGGTTTTATGCAAAGTTGAATCTATATTTACAGGGACTAAGTATAAAGGACCTATGAGCTTGAGTGAATATTATCATACTGTTGAACTTAAATTATATATATATATAAATATATATATATATACTTATAATGTACACTCAGCAAAAAAAAAGAAAGTAAACACTTTTTCAAGTTTATCTTTCTCATAGACTATATGGCTAAAAATGGTATTTTATATACCATGTTAAAGAAAATGAAAATGAAAATGTTAACTTTACGCATGAGTGAACACATTTGTTTTTCTCTTCCAAGGCACAAAAGTAAAAATTGCGAAATGGACAAGTTGTTATTCAAGCATATTTGCTCTTCCCTTTGATAATGAGAACAAAAGACAAATTCAGCACAATAAAAATGCAAATAAATTTGCAAAAATCAACCTATGATCTCAATAATGTCTCTGTAACCCTCCAAAGATAAAGAAAGGCAGAAAATAATGGAGGAAAATGAAGAATCTTCAGTCAAATCCGCAGTCAAAAGACATAAGAGAAAATTATGGTAACAAAGAAAGCTAAATTTGAAACGTTATTCCAAATTAAGAAAATTAAAAATAATATTTGGTTCTTGAATTTGTCTCGTGCATTCTTAAATTCCTTAATTAAAAGGTAAATGAAGAAGTTCTGTCGATTTTATCACCTTTACGGCTTACTCCCTATGTCATTTAAAGTTTGGAAAATGCATATGTTCCACCTTCAGTTTCCCCACTATGTTTTTGTTTTGAGTATAAAGGGAACAAGGGAACGGAAACTTATTTCTGCTGTTTCATTCATGTCTCTCATTGCGTTAAATTGGTCTTTTGTTATCATTTGCCATCTTGGAGGGCAGTTGCAAATGAATTTCAATATTTCCAATTCTGCAATTTTTACTTTTCTACTTTGGAGGACAAAAATGAATGTGTTCACTCATGCGTATAATTTTCCTTTGTATAAACCTACCAGGTTGATAGCCAATTAAATAATCTTTGATGTGGTATATAACACATTGATTTTTTTATCAAAATCTTCCATGAAAAATATTAACTGGGAAAAGTGTTTACTTTCTTTTGTGGCTGAGCGTATATATAATATGTTACTGGTAGCATTCTTTGACATTTTAAGGAAAGTAGGGGTCGGGAAGCCCCAATATATAACAGGAAGTCTATAAGGGTTTACAGCGTGATGTTTCAACGTCAACGTAACGGAAATATGAATTCCCGCTTGGTTACGCTTTTCAGTGGCCCCGAGTTGTTGCCCAACTCTAGCCCATAACATTGCATAAAGTTATTCATTTTCTTGACTATTATTTCTTAATTCAGTTTTTTTTTTTTTTGTATATATAAGATGTTTGGTTCTTTAAACTACCGAGTCTGAATATAAATCCTGGATGATTACAAACGAACCACAATCTACCAAGACAAGCATTCCTATATCCCAAGGTCTATCAAGGAAACTAAAAAACCTCTTATAAACATTTCCAAATATGATGAATTTAAATTTATAAGGGTGGTCTATTTTTGTTTTGTTTTATTAGATGGAATATATATATAATCAAGATGACGAAGTAGGGTAGTAATTCATTACTATACCCTACTTTGTCATCTTTTCTGTACTGGTACCAACACGCGGACTACGAATATATAGTTAAAGAAATTGTATATGTATGTATATATATATATATATATATATATATATATATATAGTATATTATTATGGCTCATGTTTTCTGGGAAGTCAATAAAGTTGTTGATATTCCACTAGTGGTAGACAGACTCTCAAAAACGAAAAAGCTATACGACCTTACAGTGATCCAACAGTGCATCCAATAATTCTGGGGTTTGACAACAGTTCTTGTAGTTAACACTGGTTTAGTTGTCTGGATATGTATAGCTATCACTCCGGGTATATCACAATGTACCAGAAGGCAGTGACAATGTGTGAAATAAACGCAGGTAAGAAGAACTACTTCCATATAATGAGGAAACGTCATGGACTTACCGCAATCAACGCGTACCCACCGCCGATCTTTTCTAGTGCTTGTGCGTGGAGAAATATCTGCAGCTTGTGGTGAAAATCGGTACAGCTAGTTCCAAAGGAGATCGCGCAATATTGCCCGCGAACTCAAAAGGGGGGGGGGGGAGGAGTGCTCAACTAGGACATTTTGGCTGTTGAACTTCCTGAATTGATCTGTACACAGCCCGGTTGCTTTGGTCAACACATACATCGAGACCAAAGAATATTGTTCTTTTCGCGTCACGGACCACAGCCCTCGTTTCAATAGCGCCTACACGTCTATTGTGGTGAAGCAATCTACACAGGGGGAAGGGACTTCCCCCTCTATTCAGTTATTTTTCGTCATTCGCTCGATCGGTCACTTCGCATAGGCCGAGCGAAATATATTTAAAATCATAAACACGGACTCGCCAGCATTATTAGGCAAGATGACATTTTTGTTCGTAATTTTACGGCTTCTCTGGTAAGGAAGGGGATTTCTATTGACTATGTAAGAAAAAACAAACAAACAAACAAGAATACCCTGCTTGATAAATTTGTTGTCCGTAGATGTAAGGCTAGTGTGAAAAGTAACAAATCAGCTCTTTAATGGCTAAAAAACGACCAGTCTTCACTCAAAGAAACGCCCTCACCCCTCCCCCTCCTCCCGAGATTTGTAAATTTGAATTTACCTTTTTAGATAAAGAAACGCGGTTTTAATCGTGCAATGTTACAGATAGGTTGGACAAAACTTTTGAAGTCTTAAAGCCAGAAAACTCGAAAGGGAAAATGCAGTGGTAATCATGTAAATGTCACGGACATAAGTTGGACAAACCACAAAGTCTTACCATGGAAAAACGTATTTCAAAGGGGAAAATACAGTGTTGTGATATCGTGTAAATGTTACAGATGGGTTGGACAGAGCTTTTGAAGTCTTACCAGAAAACTTATTTTAAAAGGAAAAATGCAGTGATAACCGTGTAAATGTTACGGATATTTAAGGCTGGATAAAACTTTCGAAGTCTTATAAAAAAAAATAAAAAAAAACTATTTCCAAGGGAGAAAAGGGAGAGGGAGAGGGAGTCTTCGAAAGTAGGAAGTCCCTTCTCAATCCCTGTCCTCTAATAAACACGGAAACTTGTATGAATTGTGATTCATACCACTGAAACTCGCAAACTGGTCAACGGCGAGTAGATATTTAACCAGGACTTGCAAACAGAAATACGATTATCACACAACCAATGTTAGATTGTTGACTTTTTGTTTCGTTTTCTTTCTTTCTTTCTTTCTTTCTTTCTTTCTTTCTTTCTTTCTTTCTTTCTTTTTTCATTTGTTCACCCACTAGAGTTTATTTCAAGCGACAAAATGGCTTCGCAACGGTTTATCTTTACCAGCGTCACGAAACGATTAGATCCAGAGAATCTACTAGTTTGTCTGTTATTCTTATTTCTCTCTTTTGTGTGTGTGTGTGTGGGGGGGGGGGGGGATGAGAAGGATTTAACGCGAAGGCGCCTTTATTCATTCTGCGGGAGCCATGAGAAGCACTAACAATAACTATTGCCAGCAGACAGCATATTACGAATGTGGCAACAATAGGACTTCGCCAGCTTTCTACTCTCATGGTTTTGTATAAGGGTGCAAAGTCCAATAAAAATGGAGTTCTGAACTGATGAGACGTTGAATCAGTTGCCTTTATACACAGTCCTAAATCTGTCTTCTTTATACACGGCCCCTGGTTGTGATATTGCACACAGGAAAAATAAGTGATGATCATAATTATCTCGAAACATGCATTTACACTGGTTTAATTAGGTAAACACGTAGGATATTGCAATATGTTTGTTATTGTGTTTGTGTATGTGTTGTGTGTGTGTGTGCGTGTCTGTCTGTTTACTTTCAAAGCAGCAAAGATCCAAATGTTTACAAAAAGAACAAAAGAAACCTCTCATAAATAGATCGATATTAACAATATATACATTACTATATGGCAAAGGCGAAATAAATAACTTATGATGTCGAAGTATTTGTGGTATGAAAATTAACGGAGGATAGAACATTACTTTGTAAATCAACTGGGATGAGAAAAAAAAAACAGTGATTTTTTTTTTCTCTCTCTTGACAACATGGCAATATGACTGCCTGGATTGTTGTTTACATCACTGCTTCATGACTAGGCTTATGTGTAAAACTTTAAATTCCTTTGAAGTTTGAAATCCCTATGTTTGCGTCAAGAATATAGCATCTTTGGTGTATATATATATATATATATATATATATATATATATATATATATAATAACCCTTCAAAAAAGTTTGGAAATCTGATTTCAGTTGTAAATTTCTCCAGTTTGTAAGCACTATACAATACATGCCTGATATCAATGGAAAGATTATTAAATTCTCTTTAAAATGATATCCTATTCATTATGATTATGCTATCAAGTAAAGGGCTGTACTCAAAAGTGTCTGATAGGGTCTGCATTGAAAAGTTGCAAAATGAACAAGAACGGTCCTTGTGAATGAGAATGGTCGTGAAGAGTAAATAGAGAACAGTCATGTTCTTTTGTGTTACGTCTTTTGTTCTCACCTAGTCAGCCATGAAAGCAAATTTCAATACACATCTTAACTTCACATTCAAGTTTCAGTGGTGCCATGCCAGGCAATTTTGACAGCTCATAAAGTTTTATGGTTGTGCATCATGCCACGTGTAAGCAATGTTCAAAAAGCCCGCACCATAGGGCAAATTGAAGCTGAGATGCTTCAAAAAGATGACAACGCAAGACCACATAGAGCGAGACTTGTGCGCAGCTTTCTCGAGGGAGAGGGCATCACTAGAATGGACTGGCCTGCATGCAGCCCCGACCTCAACCCCGTAGAACATCGTTGGACCAACTTGGCCGAGCTGTGGGGAAGAGGGTCACAAATGCAACGACATTGGCAGGACGCCGTCAGATACTGGTTGACGAGTGGAACGCCATTCCTCAGCAGCGAATCACGAAGCTACAGTCAACAACATGAGGACACGGTGCCAGGCGGTGGTGCAAGCACTTGGGTTGTTCACCAGATACTGAGCGCCGATCGTGTTCATTGACAATATAAAGACAAAGTAAACATAAAGTAAAGACAAAGTAACGGCAAAATGAAGACAAAATAAAGATGAAACTCCAATAAAATCAAGATCATGCCGTTTCACTTCTTTAAGTCTTTGTTGTGGTTAATGTGGCGAGGTTCTGTGAGATAGAATGGTTTGAGTCATGATTGTTTGTGTGTGTGTATGTATGTGTGTGCGTGTGCGTGTGTGTGTGCGTGTGTGTGTGTGTGTGTGTGCGTGTGTGTGTGTGTGTGTGTGTGTGTGTGTTTGTTTATCTGTTTGGTTGAACGCATACATGTTTCACTCCATAAAAAATGCTGATGTTACAGTAAATGAACACCAAAGAAACAATGGGGAACTCATTCATAACGAGGAAACTCATAATAGGGACGTCTAAAATTGGGCCGCTTTGCAGCTTTTAAATTCTGACTTTACCTCATATTTGTAAGCACTGTACCTCCATGTAAACGAAAATCATAAAAAGTATGGTATCATTTATAAGAGAATTAAACAATCTTTCTGTGGTACTAAGCACAAATAAATCATATCTTAGGAAAAATAAGAAATTATTGATCAAACTAAGATTTCCAAACTTTTTTGACGGGTTTATATTATATATTTATATGACAGTTGTTCCTATAATTGCAGATTATCACTAGTACACGCTGCATAGTGAATATAACATAGGATACATAATGTTCGTTATTCACTTTTCATGATGAAGAACCTGAAAAAAAAAAAAGAATTTTACTCTTTCTTTCCTGAAGTCTTCCATTAATATCAAACACGCCTTTCTCCTGTGCTCAACTGGAGCGTTCTTAAAGGACAAGTCCACCTTCATATACATGTGGTTTAAGTGAATGCAGCAATATTAGTAGAACACATCAGTGAAAGTTTGGGGGGAAATCGGATAATCTGTTCAAAAGTTATGAATTTTTAAAGTATCTGTACAATCACTGCTGGATGAAAAGACTACTTCAGTGTGTGATGTCACATGCGTACAATGATATAACGAAAATAAAAAGAGAATTTCACAAAACTTTACTTTTTGAATAAAGTGCACATTTCTTCGACTTGTTACTGATGTATGTTACAGGTGATATTATTCCCCCTGCCTTCTGAAAAGGAAAAGTTGAGTATTCTTTTGTTATGCGAGAAAAGTGAAAATATGTTGAATTTTCTTTATTCTTTCTTTATATCGTTGTACACATGTGACATCACAAGCTATAGTAGTCTTCTTATCCAGCAGTGACTGAGCAGAAACTTCAAAAATTCATAACTTGTGAATGGATTGCTCGATTTTTCTCAAACTCTCACTGATGTGTTCTAATATTGTTGCATTCTCCCAACCCACTGTCTATGAAGGTGAACTTGTCCTTTAAAGACATTGGAGGACAAGGAAGGAAACAAAAGTGCCTTCACCTTAAAAAAAACAACAACAACTAGAAGTCTGATACCGTTCACTTGTTGTTTGATTGAGAGTAATCTGTTTCTATAAGTCGCAGTATCTTCCTTGTCCGCTACTAATCCCAGAGCTGCCAATTTTGCGCTGAAATTCGACACATGCCATAGGCTGCTATTTTGAGAGCAAATATTTTGCAATCAGATCCGGTTGAAATTTCGTTCAAACTTCAACAGATAGGTAGCAGTGGTTTAAGCCGTAAGGACAATAATGATAAAAGTGCAATGTACACACACACAGAGACACACAGACAGACAGACAGACACACACATACACACACACACACACACACACACACACACATATATATATTCATATCGCTTTTGCTTGCCCTTGCTTGCAAAAGCAATTGCTACTTTGAAAAGGTGTAGCTTACAGCGACTCCGCTTTCAAATTTTCATGCGTTCAGTATTCTGTGATACTCGTGTTAGCGATTTGCTGCGCTTTATCATGGAGGTACAAACTTTGTACCTCCATGGCTTTATCGACCATGTGACCTTTGACGTAGATCCCTTCTCTGTCGTAAGGTATTTTCCCGTAGTGACCACGTGACCTCTGAATAGGCTCCGACATTGATCCATTGCCCGATCTATAGTAATTTCCCACGTAATAAAAACATGTTACTTCCCAGTTCTCGTACGAAATGTTTTAGGTGACTTTCGCCAAATTATCTTTCTTTCATTCTTTTTTTAAATCTATTTAGGACCGTTTCAGGTTGTCTTTTCCTTTCTTTCTTTCTTTTTTTTTTTAAACGAGAGCAACCTATACTGGTATACTCCAAAGTTCACATCCTGTCCGTAGCAAACACCACGTCATAAATCATGTAACTAAGACAGATAACATCCTGTTGATCAGTAATTAAAGTGAGTTACGGGGACCGCTTGCTTTCTATGACGATCATTTTAGTGGGTTTTTTTTTCAATATCGTCTAAAGGACTATCGTTTGTAGCAAACCTATTCATACAATATTATAGCTGTGTTCAGATCCCACACACGTATGGTTTATTTCCAAGCAGTTTCGATGCATGTAGCCTATACTACCCTCATGTATTCAATCTATCCCCCTTCCCCTATCTTTCAACATATATGTATGTATATATATATATATATATATATGTGGTCTTCGATATAAATATATATAAATATGTAATAAATATATGAATTATTTTGACTCTCTTATCTGTGTTATCAATGCCCATTACCTCTATTTTGTTAACGCTACAACACTGTGTGTCAGCAGTAAGAAACGCAATATTCAAGGGAAATTTCATCCTGATATTACATTGCTTTGTATGAAAACAAAAATATAAACAAAATCAGGGAAGGAGATCAATGAAAATTTGGGGGAAAAAATCGGACATATAAAAAAAGGAATGAACTGTAAACGTTCACAAAGTGAGGCAAATTGGCAACTCTGTGTAATGTTGTTGTTGTTGTTGTTGAGCAGCTCTCCATTCTGTTTGTACCAAAAAAAAGTCCTCAATTCTCATTTTTCTCCCCAGAAAATTTTCATTCAGGCCTGATCTTGGTACAGTATATAATAAGAATGGTACCTTTGCTAGACCGCCTATAATAGGTGGAAGATTATCTGCCACGAAATACTTCATAAAAATCAAAATTAGTGCTCAATACAAAGTGAGAGCCGCTCAACACCTAGATCACATAGACTGCATACCTGCCAACATTTCAAGATGAAATATCTTACTTGTGGATTGCAAAAATCTTATTTTAAAAGCAAACTGAAGCTAAAAATCTTACTTTCGGTCAAATCTTCAGAAAATACACATGAAATGTACATTGTATATCTAAATATTTTTTTAAAATCTGATTTCTCTGACAGAAAATCTGATTTTGCTATTTTTTACGTAAAAAATCTTACTGAATCTGATAAAATCTTACTAGTTGGCAAGTATGAGACTGGCCAGTTTGTCTTACTCTTAAACTGTTACAATTCATAACATTTTTTGTGTCCGATTTCCCCTCCCCCCCCCCCCCCAAAAAAAAAAAAAAAAAAATCACGGATTGCATCTCTGATTTATCTGTTTTCATACAAAGCATCACAGCCTCGGGATGGAATTTTCAGTTAGGTGGTATAGAAATGCGCATGTACCAACCACATCATCATAAACTGACTGCTAGTAAATCAACCCGTTCTGGAAAACAGGCTCCCTACACATACAGTTGTATGATACAGTCGACTCCCATTATAACGAAGTCCTCGGGACCGGCACCTCTAGTTTTCTTTCCTAATATCGAAATTTCGTAATAACCGAACAAATAAAGTGTATAAAGATATAGACCTACACATGTAGATAATCACATGGGGCCTAAATATTTACTTCGTTGTAACAGAAATTTCGTTCTAAATGTGTTCGTTATAACAGGAGTGCACTGTGGTACTAGTATGGGATTTGAACTCTATACCGAGCTGCATCTCATTTTGAAAATGAACTCTTGTTACAAAGAACTCTGGATATTACAAACTCTTGTTCTTAAGACAGTAAAGTTTTCTAGCCCCAAAGTTAAAAAGTTTGTTTGTACATGTACACTGTACATGTATTTTAATCGTTTTAAACCCTGAAAAAAACAAATTTTGAAAGCAACAAAGTGATTTCACTGGTGCCAATGATTTTGTTATACAGTAGCAAGAGTCCACTGAATCCATAAATTCATAGTGTATGCCCCTTTTCAAGGGTAGCCTCAACCCTTGTTTCATCCCAATTCCGATGACATAGGCTTTCCATCAATGCCAGGAAGACAGTGTAAGCTTGGCAGAATGGATTGGATTAATAAAAAAAAATCAACAACAAAATACCCAAAACGTCGGAAAGCAAAGAAAACAGCAACCAATATACAAGACATTAGAAGTTGTACATTGTAGCAAGTTTAATTTCTGGTTCCATTTTGTTTATTCATTTCGCATGTACATAATAATGCATACACGTATATACTCCGTGGCAGTTTCAACACTGCCATTCTTGTAACGCAGCTACAATATTATTAGTCTCTTGTCAGATACGACATGATAATTATGAAATATGTTTCTTAGACATCTTATCAATCGCATACCATACCATACTGTATATGCACCATCAATCCGCATTCAAACACACAAACAAATATAGAATTGTATTCTCTTAGCCTTCATCACTGTTTCAGTTCCACCTCCAAATTATCATTCACACATGGTCTTCCTCGAGTCATGTAATCTAAAATTCATCAATGCACTTCGATATTGCCAATGTCAGAGGCATGTCAAAATTGACTTTGGAAAAAAGAAAGAAAGAAAGAGAGAAACTAACAAATAAACACATCTGGAAGTATATCTCTATAATTTTGAGGAATACCAGGTTAAGTGGTACGGTACACGCTTTAGGTGCAGGACTTCACTGGTGACGATACTCTGGACTCTATTTCAGCCGTAACAAGCTCGGCTTCACAATACAATTATGGACGGGCATAAACGGTGCTCTTGTTTGGTTGCACAACAGAGTGACAGATATCATTAACTTTAATTGTGACATATTGCTACGAAGCGTGGAACTTTTGAGGATATCGGTGGCAACATAATTGCAACTGCTTCTCTGTTTTGCATCAGCATAACATACATGTACACTTTCTCCAACCCAACTTTGCCTTTTTAATCTATTCACGGAGCACTCAACAACTCAGCTCATCCCTAGATTCCATAAACCTGCTTTACATGCCAAATAAAGATTATTTTGCGTGCAAAACTTCAATATATTAGTAATGTACTATGTACTTGTCTTTCACAAGGTTTTGTCAATAAAGTATGAACTGGTATTGCTACAAGTTCATCTACCATTTCAACTGCACCTAAATAATCTATTCATTTAGTCAAAGCCTGCTGATATGAAATAAGAGTTCTTTCGTTTTCTGAGCAGAAGGCAAGGAAAGTATCACATACTTGATTAGGCCTAACTGAATTCAGATACACACACATGATGCAAATGGCGCCACAAAAAAAAAAAAAAAAAATCATGGCATTGTGTTGAGAATCCATGTGTAATGAAATTTGCAGCAATTTAATCCTATGTAAAGTCAATGCTATGCCTACACGTTACACAAGCACACAAATCCATATATTTATTGTAAGTTCATGAAGAATGCCATAAAATCAAACCAAGTGTGAACTCAAAAATAACCTATGTCACAGATATTTGCATGGTCCACGGAGAGTCATGAAACATCTTTGTTTGTTAGTCTGTAATGTGTTTACTTTGCAGACTGATAATTTCTAAACAGCTGCAGAATGTGATTTGGCTTGGTAAGGGTGATTTTTCAGGTAAGGACATTCTCCAAGTGAGTAAATCTACTACTACACCGGTAAAAGTTTGTGGGTCAGAGGTTGGCTGCATACTTTGTTTTGTCTTGTTTTAATTACATGTATTTGTTGTTGTTGCTTTTTTTAACATATTTATGCAACAGCAGCATGACATATTACCCCATAAAACATAAAGGGAAGGAAAGCACTGATGTTATATTCATGTTATCTCTTCAGTCTCAGTCTTTTTGAAGGAGATAGGCATTTAAATTATGTAGAATGAAATGACAATGGAGTTGTCAATTCCCCCTTTAATGCAATGCACACAATAGGGGCACAGATCACTACTCTGGTACACACGCTCCAGTGGTCGCAAACAGGCTTTCCCCGCTTCTCATAGTAAGCAACACCTGTACAAGCTCAAACTTTTGAGAGATGTTTCAATAGGTTTGGCTTAGCACACTAAGCGAGTTGCACATGATTTGTAAGGCTTTGGAGTTTACACTTAAAAGGCCATGTTAAGAACATGATATCTAATATAGCTAATCTTATTGGGCATAACTGTTACATTCACAGGGCTATCAACGTTCCCACAGCAATATCAGGTAAGATTCCAAATAGCAAATCAGGAAGATACTTGCATAAACGTGCAACTCAACAGGCACGCAATAATAAAGCCTGAATGCAGGGGGTTTTTGTAGTTTACTGCCAGGGCATAAAGAGGAAGTTCTGTTTTTTAGGGAGTCTTGAGCAGAGTCGGGGAGACCGAGCAGCATTACATTCACATAATGCAACCATCCTTCTCCCCACTCCCCAATGACCCCCACCCCACCCCCACCCCCACCCCCCAACCCATTGTGAAAGCCACATTATGCATAATAGGTAACTGACTCATAGTGTATTGGATTCCTACAACAAAGTAAGGCCCCTGCTGGGTAGGTGTGTTGCGGCGGTGGCAATGCCGTTTTTATCTACTGCAGTTCCTTTTGCATGGCATAATAAAACTCTTTTTTTTAGTGCCACAGTGTAAACCCCCAGTGTGTCACATTATTCTAAGACCTTGATGCATGAGCACTTTTGCAAAACATTCTGGGTGTTGATGTTGTTTTGGGTTGTTTGTTTGTTTTTTTCAAGCCATGCAACTTTTTATAGAAGCATTTATGCTAAAATGCAGTACAGAAAAAAAGCAGAGAAAATTGTAAGCTTTGTTCTGATGAAAATCTAACAACAAAGCTACAACTGCGACGCTGTCAATGTACTGTGGCATAGTGCAATTTATTGATGGAATTGTGCATGGCTGTGCATTTGAACAAAATATACGAAGTGGGCAAGCCGTCGACCGAGTCGGGCGTGCCACCATGGCACGCAAAGGGTCAATAAATGCACGAAGACACACACACACACCACAGACACATGAATTGAAAGTGGACCAACACATAGCATGAATGAATGAGGACCTAAAGCTGAGACATCCTTGCCCCTCATGTCCAAAGCACAAAACAATCTTCATTTGGCAAAGTCTTTCAGCTGACAAAATAACGATGGACCTGACTTTAGTAAGTAAAGTTATTCATTCTGCAGTATAGTCTACATCAAGACCTGGTTGAAACATTGGCTTACAAGGTAGAGCATGTTATTTCTTTCTCATCACATTAAAAAGAAATGTCATATTTTCTTCTTCTATAGATATCACTACAAGGATAGTTGGTTTCCATGATCACTTCTTGGTGGGAATTACTGGTTAAAACTCTAATGACGTCAATGAGATTTTGTAACAGTCCCACATAGAGAATACTACGTTGGAAAACCACTCAGAGTTAGTTTTCCCATACGCAGAAGCAACAACAGCCATCACAGTCCAATCTCACTGAAGATCTGCGCAGGCCACTTTGTCGGTAATTACTTTAGCTCACAATAGTCCCATGCTATAAGAAAATGCGCTGGGCGGGGATCATAAGCTCTCATCACTCTCGTTAGCTTGCAGCTGCATGTCCTCTCCCTCCAGAAGACTGTCCCTGGACACATCACCTGGCATGTCGGAATCATCCGCAGGGCCTGGGTAAATGGGAAGAGCCAACAACGGATGGACGATGGGGTTAGGAAGATACAAGAGATTCTCTTCTAAGCATCCAGGCATCCGCCAACAACAAACAAAACAATTTCTTTCATATATATTCCGACTTCGATTAATCAGCCCTGTCTTATCCGGACTTCTTTAATCTCGATCAACATTAGGCTAATTATAATTACCACAACCATAATCATCATCATTGCCAGCCCTACTACCAACACCACTTTAACATCATTACCATCAAGATCACTAGTCACCAACATCACTACCACAATATTCCTCTATTGCTAATCATCATTATCACAACTATCATCATCACCATCAACATTATCACTAGCATTATGATTAACTTCATCACCACTACCATTCTAATATCTGTCTTCCATCATCATCACCCATCATATCCATAACATTTATCATGACCATCATCACTACACCCATAACATCTGATCACCATCATCATTTCAGTTATAAGCAACATCATCATTTGTCATCACCATCATCACCACACCCATAACATCTATCATCATTAACATTACCATCATCAACACCATAATCACCATCACAATAACTGTCTATATCATCATCGTCATCGTCATCACTGTCATCATCATCACCATCACTATCGTCATCTTCATCACTGTCATCATCATCATCACCATCACTGTCATCATCATCATCATCACCATCACTATCGTCATCTTCATCACTGTCATCATCATCACCATCACTGTCATCATCATCATCATCAACATCAACATCGTCATCATCACCATCATCCCCACCATCATCCTCACTGCCAGTTCTCACCTTGACTGGTTGAGTCCACCTGAGCCAATGCAGTCACTGCTGGCTCATCATCCTCAGGCAGGTAGTGTTTGTCCAGGGCCTCCTTGATCTGACTGTTGGCCCCCTTGGGGTCCAGGTCCAGGGCCCATGAGAAGTTGGCCAGTGCCTGGTGGGTCTGGCCCAACTTCTTGTACACCTTGGATGGGGGGGGGGGGAAAGATATGTTGCAATCAAGTCTAACATAGCAAAGGTACTAGAATCCTATCTTCTGAAGCTGGGGAGTGGGTGTCTCAAGTGATTTGTAAGCTTTCCATTCCCATGTGCATGTCCTGTAGTTTCAGTTCTTCTCTAATCATGCCCTGAAACTAATAACATTTTAAAATCTATTAGAAGGATGTCAATAAAAACTAGCGCAACTCAACTGCAGTGCAGCATCAATTGAGCAAGGCATGGCAATGCACAGCCAGATGGACCGGCACATAACATGATGTAATAATGTTAGTTACTACCACACCAATTTTTATTACAGAAACAAACTCACTCACACACACACACACATGCACACCAAAAAGAGATATACATCAATATTCGATATTCACAAAGCAAACTGCTCACCTTTCCTATAAGGAAGTAGACGAGGGATTCTGACGGTGTCATCTGCTTCAACTCCTCAAGCTCTTTCAAGGCATCCTGGAGGAATGGCAGAGAAAAACAGCAGTTGATGTTAGCGTTTCCATGAAATTTTCTCCGGCGACAATTGCTCCCATGAAATATTTGCATGCTAAGCAGAACATAAATTCTGCCCACAAATAAAACCCTAATCCTAACCTTAATCCTACCATCAAACTCAAACTAAACCTAAAACACTATCACAACCTTAAAGGGAAGGCAAACCCAAAGAGCAACGTGGATTGAGTAAAAGCATTAGCATTAGTAGAACACATCAGTGAAAATTTGAGAAAAATCGGACTATCGAGGCAAAAGTTACGAATTTTTAACGTTTTGGTGTTGGAACAACTGGATGAGGAGACTACTAGAGGTTATGACGTATTAGAGGACAACAATATAAAGAAAATATAAAAGGAATTGCACAAAAATTCCTCTTTCTACCAAAATGAAAGAGCTCTTGAGTAACCACTTTCAGAAAGCAGGGGGAATAAGTGCTACCCCTCACATATGTCAGTATCAAGTTGAGGGAATGTATAATTTTCATGAAAAATGAATTTTTACTGATTTCCCTTTATATTTTCTTTATATTGTAGTCCACTCATACGTCATAACCTCTAGTAGTCTCCTTTCCCAGCAGTTCCAACACCAAAACTTTAAAAATTCATAACTTTTGCATTGATTGCCAGATTTTCCTCAAACTTTCACCGATGTGTTCTACTAATATTACTGCTTTCACTCAATCCACATTGTTCTTGGGGTTTACGTTCCCTTTAACCTAACCCTAAGTTCATGGAGAAGATAAGATCAGAGCAATTGTTGCAGGAGCAAATGTCGTGCCACCAACGTTAGCAAGGTGATGAGATGATGTCCAGAGATTCCCTCACAATAAAGTTGTGGCCAGTGCTTACAAGACTCTAGGTGGTTTCAACTTCATCACACTTATGATGCTTGCATTGACTAATCATTGTTTGCACCATAATTGGTCATAAAGACATGACAGCAAGGCCACACCAACATGTTTAACCTTCGACCATGAATGTGATGTTTTTTCCCCACATTTTCTTTCTTCAAAGCACTAAGACTGACTTGACAGTTAACTGAATCATTGAAATTCTGACAACTCAACAAACCAGACATTTACAATCTTTTTTTTTATTGTTCAAACTTGTTTCTTTATTGTTGTTTTTTTCCTTATGCTGTCACCTTTATCTCTCTCATCAAAGTTTAACTGACAAAATTAATTTGAAATAAGAAAGGGTACATCAATCAATCTACTTGAAAAAAAAATGACCCCCCCCCCCCCAAAAAAAAAAGAAGGAAATTAAAGATTAAGATCCTACCAACCACTCTGACAAATATTGACAGCATACCTGGTATTTCTCGGTAGCAAACAGTATTGAGGCCCGATGGAATCTGCAGAGGGGATTGCTGGCATCCAGTCTGATGGCCTTAGCCAGCGTCGCTAGCGCCTGCTCAGATTTGTGCATGGCATGCTGGACCTGGATAGGGTCAGGGGTCAGAGTAGGTAGAGGACATGGTTCATGGGTGGGCGTCAGAGGAGGTGTAAGGAAGATGAGGATAGGGGGAAGTGGTAAGGGGAGGATGAAAGATGGTTGTCGAGGAAGGGGGAAGATGAGTCAAGGGTAAGGGGAGGATCACGGTCAGCAGTTTGGAGTAGGGGAGGACGAGGGTCAGGATGGGGGGTAGGAAGAGGATGAGGGTTGGGGAAGGGATTAGGATGGGGAGGGACAATAGCCACAGTAGGTAAGGAGAGGCAAGACATTAAGGTTGAGCCATATCAAAGTCAGGAATGGTACTCTTTTCTTTCTTGTGGTGACTACAAAAACCAGTCAGTGCATGATGCAAGACAAATACATGTTAACAAACCATTCAGGTACTACTTAGCATATGGAGTCTAAATTTTAAAGTTCATTTGGATTTTTCAGCCATTAATCTTTTCCTCCTGAGTGTTTCATGGCCAAAATCATTGCAAATCTTGTTTAATTATAGCACAAACATACTGCCCCCCTCCCGTCCCATTTCATATTTGACTCGTGGGTAAATAGAAGATACCAAATGTCCATGATATTATTGCACACTTTCTTAATAGCCATGCACCTGGTCTGTGTTTGGAGGGTAGTGTTTTTGTTGTTGTTGTTGGGTTTTTGTTTTTGTTTTTTGTTTTAAGTGTGAAGTGGGCTTGTCACTCACCACGCTGATGTGAACAAGTAGTACCGAGCTCTGTGGGTTGATCGCCAGGGCTTTGCTGTAGTGCATCTCAGCCAGGGCAAACTTCTCCTGCTTGTAGTAGATCATACCAGTCCCGTACCTGGGATGCAGTCATAGAGAGGCATCAACACACAACATCAGTGTTAGTTATCATGACCAATGTAGTCTAACAATTAAGTACTAGATCCTATCCTATCCTTGACTTAACTTAACCTGATTTCAGCTTTCTGTTACTGAGGCCCCAGGTTCTGGGGTATAAAGTAGGCAGCTAGAATGCCTAACACTTGCTCTTCATGCAAACTCTGCTTAGTGGGTCAATGCGGGTCAGGTTGCATATTTTCATGTCAGGCTTGATACATTCGGCCCAGGCATTCCTTGGTCTCCCACATCCTCTGGAGCTGGGAATCTGTATGATCACGACTGTGTTAATACACAATATGGCGCATTCTACATGGCCACATCATGTGAGTCGCCTAGTGCAAAGAACCATTGTCAGTTCTCAAATCCTTGCAAATTTAGTAACAACAAAATTGCAAACGTGTTAGAATCTACAATTGTACACGCTGACTCATTGCAAAGTCATAACCACGCACAATGATCAGGGGGTGTTTCGTGAAGAATTGAAGTCGAACTTTAAAGGGCCCCTGAAATCCAAATGCATGTTGATTTGTGTTGATTTATGATACCCTCAACATCACTTTTGTGGTGAAAAGAATATCTAGAAACATTCCATATATTTTTAACAATTGTTTCTTCTATTTTTCTTCAGATTACTTAGGAACGCCCACAAGAAATCCTTCCAAACCAATATTCCTCAGATGACCTCATCTGTCAATCATTCCTCGACCCTTGGTTCAGCATAACTTGCATATTTCTGTGGTATTAATGTGACTAACAAAAGACATGGCGAGGGAACATGCAAATTATGCCGAGTCGAGGGGAAGGTGCATTCCAATGTCTTTTGTTAAACATTTCACTACTTTAGCAATGATTGACAGATGAGGTCATCTGAGGAATATTGGTTTGGAAGGATTTCTTGTGGGCATTCCCAAGTAATCTGAAGAAAAATAGAAGAAAAAATTGTTAAAAATATATGGAATGTTTCTAGATATTCATTTCACCGCAAAAGTGATGTTGAGGGTATCATAAATCAACACAAATCAACAAGCATTTGGATTTCAGGGGCCCTTTAAAGTTAAGATCGATGTGTGATCATGGTATGCTGTTGGTTTCCCTAGTCAGTTTTATGCAATGTTTTCAGAATTCACTTCAAATTTGTATCAAAATTTACAGAAAAAATTCTGTCTCTTACTTTATTTTAGAAAAGAAGCTGAACTGACTCTTAATGAGATTCAGCAGGTGAAATCTCTCCTGCATAGTTTGAAGACTGTGTGTGTAATCATGGGATTGCCGCAAAGTTTTGGTTTCAAGTCTCGTCACAATAAAAACTAAAATATCACAGTATGTAAACGAACCCAATCACATGATGCTTTGTCTTTGTTTGGGGAGGGGGGGGGGGGGGTTGACTCAAGTTGCTCTAAATTGCTGACTTGTAGCCTTGAAATCGACTCAAAAAAATTAATTTGTCTGTCCCACACTACTGCCACCTTTGCACACACTTATACTTTAGACCTCTGCTGCACATAGAATTGACACAGGCTGCTATGTGTTTTGCTGCTAGCTGCATTGCATCAATACAATTTTTCATTTATTTTCCTCATTCACAAGACACATAAGACAGTGTTAACACAGAGATGCTTGGATATTAGGATTGCTCCATACGTATGACGTCTATATCTCATGTAAGACAGGATTATTTCATTACAATTTTGGATGTCACCGAGTTGCATTAGGTTTGTGTCATGCAAGTGAGGCATAAGGGAAGGAATTTCTGTTCATTTGAGAAATGGATTATCTTTGAAGCTCAAAGTATCAATGAGGTCAGAGCTGCCAACATTCCCCACAGGGAAAATTAGGGAGATTTCTGGGCGCATGATCAGGAAATAGTACCCAAATCAGAGAGGCTTCTGTGTTCTATTGTCAGGGCATGACAAAAATCTCCAGCTTTTCTGGTAAGTTTCCTGCAGAATCAGGGAGACTTGGCAGCTTTCAATTTACTACGAATGGGTATCTGAACTGCACTTTGTCATTTTCAAATACAGGAAACAGCGAGAAAGCTGCACAGTATTTAGTACTCGAACACGATATACTAGACATGCCATATACTTAGCAGGGTTTTAATTTTACAAGATTACAAGTCGAGCACTACTGTATTTGCAAATGTAACAACACATGAAAATACCAACTCTGATCTCGACATGAATGTGACATGCACCATACTTGTACTGACACGCAGTACATGATATATGTACGAAGTGCATGAAAATACAATTTAGTAGGCATGCCTATTGTGTGAATATATATGTGCACTTCTTCCTGAAAATGAGTGATTGAGACCAATTTCTCCGTCCACTGCTGTACAATATAACTGTGAATTTAAGCACTCACAAAAATATCCGGGAAGTCTGAATTTGCGAAAAAATCAGACTCACTAAATATATGGCAAATGCAAAAAAAGTCGGCATTTTCAGTATTGTTCCAATTTAATTAGCTTTCAACTGCTCATAAGTCTTTAAACAACTGCTCAATTCAGCATCGAGGCTTCCTGTGGAAAATTCTTTCACAAATAACCGTGATGATACTTTTAGACTTTGCGAGGACATGAAATGGCTCTGAAAAAAACGAAAGAAACTCACCATGCATTGTAATGCCTTGGGCTGATCCTGATTGCATTCCTGAAGCACGCCATCGCCCTGTCCAACTCCTCTGTCGCCACATACTCGTGGCCTAGTAACGTGTATGCATAGGCAAATTTGGGGTTGACCTGACGACAAGACATTTACAACACAAAATCGTCACAGATTTCGCCAGTTCACCGTCATCTGTTTTTTGTTGTTGTTATTGTTTTTTGTTTGCAGGACAATCTTACATGTCGACAACCTAAACTGTCTTTCATTCTCATTCATTTTCAACACGAACTTTCATCAATATTGAACACAGAATTTCTTTTTTCAGCGTAGCAATGAAGTACAAAGTTTAGATTGTACTGATGGTTTCTGTGCAAGTCAATCTTATACACATATGTGACAGCAACTAATGTCACTTTTTTTTTTACGATAACATGTGCAACTTTTGTTTCTCATGTTCTATTTCATGTTTCACATTTAATGAATCCTACATGCTATTCTGCTTGTTTGCTTTGATTCTGCTCATTCAAGTTGAACATCGATAAATATTGCACTGTGATCTAGAGGAATTCAAGAATGACTTAACATATGAAATAGTAATGAAAGGAGACTGAACCCGGATCACATCTACAGCCCTAAAGGTCGCAGGTTACCTGTATTGCTCTCTGGAAAAACTTGATGGCAGTCTCGTGTTCCTTCTGCAAGCTGAAGCAGTTTCCTGCAGCACACCAGGCCTGGGGAATGGACAGTGATGACATTTCTAAGCAATACTGTGCTGAGAGGCCAATCTACTCATACAACCACTGCTACAGATCTTTGTTTTGTTGGGTTTTTTTTTTTTTAATTCCTGCACACCTTGCAATGGTTTCTGCCTAAGTTAGAGCAATAAATGCTCTTTCTGTGTAACTTCTTTTTGTTTCCTCTTTCTCCTGGCAGTCTACTAAATAAGATTTTTTTTTTTCACTGCTATTACTCATAAATCTTGTAGAAAACCACAGTATGGTTTCAGCAAAATACAAACAAATTAATACCCAAATTTTGAAGAAAAAAAAGATTACCCACACGTCTTGACTAGCTGCAGTAAAAACATAAAGATTTGCATACGCATAATGTCCTGCAGTTGAAGTGCAAATCCAGCACACAATGATGCACAGAGTGTTAATGAAGTGAACAAAATATTTATGCCTGTGTATTTCCATCCACTTGTACATGGTGTGCAAAAAATGTACATGGCAACATGAAATTTCCCTTACTTACATTAGTAATTATCATCACCATAAGAGCACTGCAAAAGCTGTCTCTTCCGTTTGACCAAAAGGGTATGTGGGGAAAGGTGGCTCAACTTAAACAAGCAAGTACACAGTCATGATTTATGCCCGACAGCTTATAGTTTTCTCACAGCAAGTGAATAAGTCGATTTAAAGCACCCTGGTGGTAGGTTGGCCCTGTTAGGTACCTGGGAAGACTCTGGGTTGAAGTCGGTCAGTTCCTGGGCCAGGGCCGACAGTGCTGTCTCCTTCTGTAGGTGCCACAGAGCGGTGGAGTAGATCTCCATGCTGCCCAGATGGTGGGGCTCTAATCGACGCACTTCGGCAAATATCGTCTCCGCCTTTACATTGTGCACATTTTTCATGCGCAAAGGAAGAAACACAAAGATGACTCCTTTACATCCTCTGATGAACGTGGTACATGCATTCGCAAATAGTCATTTTGTTCTTAACATCGAAAAGAATTACAACAAATAAGGTAAAATATGCTTGAGATATACCCCCACCTCTACAAAAAAGAATCCTCCCATTATGTTCTGCAACCCTCAAAAACCGACATACAATTTAATGTTTAACCCGTTGAAGACGAGTCCCGAGAATACTCGGGCAGGTGTGTGTGGGAAATGTGTGTCATAGCAAAATCAGTCCATCCTCAACGGGTTAAAGTGTTTAATATATCCTTCTAAACATGACGGTCGTGATGACTTTATAAAGTCTTACACCTACAAGGCTTTAAGGTACAGTTTTGAATAAGATGCTGGTGTGTACATGTACATCAAGGACTGAAAGGAGTACAGCATGGAACACAGTATGGATAGTATAGATGAAATATTTTCATCCATCTTTTCATCACCTAAAACATCTAAAACCGGCATGAAGATGACTCAATACACATCTAAAGTGATACTTAACTTCTATGACTGGCAAATTGGCGTAGAGTAATGAGAGAGAAACAGAAATAGAAAAGATTAGACAGTATGGAACAAACAGAACAGAGATGAAAAGAAAGGAATGCATTTCTCTCCTGTGAAAAACTCTTTTACAGTGATATGAGAAAGGACAGAAGGAGGATACTCTTGGATTCTTGAATAAGAATCCCTTTCCTCTCTTTAATTTGCTTCTGCAACAATAACAAAACAGAGTTTTCTTATTCAGCATTGTTCTAATGTCACGTGACTGTAACAGAATGAACAGCTACTAATCCTACACAGGAAGAGGTAATTTAACGCTAGAAGTCATACACTGCTCTTACTATGGAAACATCAAATCTGTCTACACACCTTGTGGTACTGGGCCAACTCAAAGAAGGCTTTGCCGACCTGGCACAGCACCCAGGCAGTGTTATAATGCTGGGGAGGCAGGGCTTTGAAGAGGTCAATGGCCTTCTTGAGGTCGTAGCGACTCAGGGCAAGGTACGCCTTCCCAATGTCGCGTAGGAGACGAAGGAGGCCCTCTGTAGGGATAAGACAATTATAACTTTGGTAATAATGTGACATTCTCATCTCGCACTGACATCTAAAACTGAATTACACAACAATTTCTGACCACAGAGATTATAATCCAAAATGTGGAATAGCAATCAATGTGGATTTTCATAACAATCACTGCTATCACACGAAAGAAGATTGATGACAATAGCATTATTAGTTGGATAGAATATAGTATTGGAAGATCAATTATATCAAGGGTAAGTTGATAAAAGCACAGCAAAATGGTGCTCATGCAGCATAAAGAACAGAATGCAGCCAGTTTACTTTCAACATGTATGAGAGAAAGTTTTAAGAACCATCTATCAATCCATTCAGAGAAATCTGCACCCGACTTTAAGAGCATTTTCTTGCAGAAAACGAAATGCACAAATTATGTTGACACAAAGACAAGGATATGCACAAGATGTAACTTGAAATATGCACCATTTTCTTTTTGCAGCCCATCAAATAAACTTGGTCATAAAGAAATCGCAAGATGACTGGGACAATTGCCACTCGATATGATTTTTCTTTCATATCAAATGTACATACCTGCTGAGGATTTCTGTAGATCCGCTATCTGCAGCTGCAAATTGGCAGCGGCGCTGTTGGCCTTGTTCAGCTCGTTCGATTTCTGGTTGTCCATCTTGGTGATGTCGTCTGAGTCTGGGGGCTTGGTGATTGTCGAGCTCCTGGTTGTTCGTGCCCGCGCCTTGCCCTTCTGCACTTTGGAGACGCCTGTCTTGGTTCGATTTGAGGTCGTCTTGGTGGTGGCACTGGTATTTTCCTGATGGATAAGATTTCAACATGGTTTAAAATTTATAACTTCATTGGTGCAAGTGGTGGAAATCATCAATGATTACCTGACATTCACGTTGAGTTGATATCAACTGCAGCTTTGATACTGATACAAAATCAATTGTGACCCTAGATTTCATCAAGTACAACTGCTACAATCGCAACGGACTCCTGTTATAACGAAGTCCTCAAGACTGGCATTTTTCTTTTGTTATATTGAAATCTCGTTAAAACCGAACACATAAACAATAAAAGACATAAAGCAGATAATGTTGCAGCCTGAATTTTTACTTCATTGTAACCAGAATTTTCTTATAACCATGTTCGTTATAATAAAAGGTCAACTTCGGTCAGTAGGATGGAAGGGTGTTTAGTTTACAGTTGGCATGATGTACTCACTTTCACAGAGTTAGCATTGCTGTATAGCCTGGAGCTCCTCCGCACCCCATGGGCCGAAGGAAAGAGGAGTTGAACTGGGGCGCTGGTGAGAGAACCATAAACGATGCAACAACATCAATTTTCCTGCACAAGTTCAGCTGCCAACACATTCACAGAGTGAACAGAGGAGTGCAAAGGTCTATGTACTTGACATCTGTTACAATGTTAATATCAAAACAACAATCATGTAAGGACTGAGTAAATATCTGTTTATGCAACACAAGGCTCATGCATCAGAAAGGAGTCCATAGACTAATGCCAGATTACACACTCTGTTGCTGTAAAAGCCCAAATTTTCATACACGCAATATTTTGTGCTTAGCCGGGTAAGGCGAATTTCACATTTTAAATTTTGTGGACAGTCAAGACAATTGAAAAAGCACTTAAAACAGCTCACTGCTGCCACAGCAGTTAGTAGTGACGGCTTTGGCAGCATATACTATTGTAAGAGGGAACATGTCCCCTACCATGCGATCAAATATATAAAATAATATTACACACAACAAACAAAAAAATTATGAGCTTTGCATATGTTTCCTGTTGCGCAAAATGTGTAAAAATTTCCACTTTTACACTAACCTCTCTGGACTTCAATACTGTTAACTACTATTGACATCTTAAGTTGCACAGTAGCAAATGGCAGTGACATGGCTGAGCATGTTTTGCTTATTTTTTAAAGACCAAGTAGCATGGAGATACATTGGCATGGGAAAGCTGGCCCGGCTTGGATACATTTGAGAATACCTGTAATAAATTGGGTCTTTGAGGATGTTTTGGGAGCGATTAGTCTAAAAAATTTGATTATTTTACCTCCAACCACAAGAAACTAGATATTGAGAGATGTATCAACACTTTGTTTCCTCCACAAGTCTAAGGAACTGGACTCACCCAGACGGGACAGGGCTCTGCTGTATCGACATGAGGGCGGGGTCTTTGGTATTACTACTGTTTCCTGATTGGCTGAATACAGGCGGCTTGGTGCTCTGGGGACCTCTTCTTGCCACGCCCTTTTCAGAAACAAAGATATCGACAACAACAACATTAAAATATGGACAAGACAGGAAAAACAAGAGAACGGAATGATGGAGTTCTGCACAATATGTCAGACAAGACATGGTCTCAAACCATGACAGAGCTGTAAACAGCTGAACCAAGTAAAAGGGGAGATCTTGTCAAATGATCTGTAACCAAAATACCTTATAAATGTGCAAACATTAAGAGCTGACAAAAAAATTAAGGAATATTAACTAACTCCCATCCAAATTCCAAAGTCTAGGACTGTTCAGATTATTTATTTTTTTTTTTATTTATTCATTTATTTTATTTTTTTTTTTTTTATTTATTTATTTATTTTTTTTTTTTGGGGGGGGGGGATATTTTGGATTTTAGCCAGACATCCTGAATCAAACCATTGTGTTTGGATGCCTCATCTCCAGTAGATTTGGCTGCATCCAGCTAACTGTCTCAAAACAATGTGTATGTGGTGGTGCACTTTCTCACTATTACTATGGTAGCTTTATGACCATAATGTGGAACAGTTATACATTACTAGATAAAGGGCTGCCAATATTCACACATCTCAATCTGGGAGATTCCACAGGGTATGATACATGCATCTCACTGGGCAAAAGTAATTCACAGATCACAGAGGCTCTGAATTCCTTTGTCTATAAGTTGAGAGAAATGTCTTTCCTTTTTTTCTTTCCAGGAAGACTCCTGCAGAAACAGGGAGACCTGGCAGCTCTCCTACATTGCCTGAGAGTCAGGAAAATGAGGCCATAATGCCCCCTCCCCCCCCCCCCTCAATGAATTCCGCGACCATTCCGGCGCGCAAAAAAAAAAAAAAAAATTCCAAGTCTCGCGCAACTTTTGAGACCAAATTTGTCGCGCGCGGGCATACCATTTCGAAGCCACGCCCCTTCAAAAAACTTTCGTCAAACCCAAAATTGCTCAAAAACGTGATTTTGTGTACAAAGTCAATACAAATTGTGTTTTTTCAATTAATTCATATAAAGATTCATATTTTTAATTCTAATGGCTGAAATCAATTTATTTTAGTATAATTATGCTTCAAAAAATGTGTGTGACAAATTCTGCTGAAAAAACAACAAAAACAAAAGTTCGAAAAAACAGAAATACATAAAGAATTGTTAAAACAATAAAAAACATAAATTAATTTTGATACTGAAATTTTTTTTATGCACAATTGTTCGGAATGTCACTAATAGGAATATTTACACCAAAAATCGGCATTCCATAAGCTTTTATAAGCCAATTACAGACGAAAATGAGTTTTTTTGCATATATTTGCATAATTAATTGATTTAAAATAGAAAATGCAAATGTTTTGAAAATTTAACTTAACAGTCTTGTAGATTACATCCGGCTTTATGTTCATGCAAAATTTTGCGGCGATCGCGCAATCAACGGCCGAGATCTGAAGGGGGGGCCATAATGGCCCCCCCTCAGGAATTCAAGCTCGCTAAATAGCCCAGGTAAGTTAGGGTTAAATTTGCTCAACTGATGTCTGCCAAGCCTGGCCCTGCCACAGTTATCATCCCAGTGCTGCCAGGTACCCATTTATATGCAGAGGGACTGGTGGGTAAATGCATCTCATCCAAGGAACATAGGCACATGATGAGATTCAAACTTGGGACCTCCTCTTGAAAGTCAAGAGCTTTATCCACAATGCCACAGTGCCCAGTGTATGAGGAGTATGCAAGTTGCAGAAGTGACTTCTATATCGCCCTTGAGACCTCCTGATGGGGGTTAGAATGCAAACTGTGGTGCATTGCTCATGTATATAACTCCTGCTTCACCCTGTTCAAGAAAGTACCACCCACACTGTCTAGATTACGTAAAACTTCACCCTTAATGAATACTGAAAAGCCCTATGTGGTAGTTTTGATTAATCTTCACTCCTATCCAATACATCACATGAGCCACGTCTTTCTTGTCTGCTCTTCCATAAATGTACACGAGTATATCACATAAATCCTTGCTGAGGCTACTGGGGTACCACTATCTCAAAAGTTTATGATATGACAGAATGGTGACAAGGGTAATATTTATGTAGAAATTTTGATACTGATTCTCACTGGATAATGGATATCGTATGAAATATCAATATTGTAGCAGGCTGGGAGAAGTGGAAAGTGATACTACCTTGCATTACATCTGTAAATCAACAGAAGATCATGATCTGCCGAGCGTATACTCACTCTTCTCATAGGAGCTTTAGGATCTGATAAGGTGTTCTCTCCAGCAAATGATGGTGTACTCCCCTGCGTAGGACTCGGTGTGTCTAGTGGTAGTATCCCAAAGCTGCATAAAATGCAAAAGGCAAGAAATGGTGAAAATACTGAGTAAATGCCAAACTCTTTTTGCTTCCATGCCGCAAAGATATTATATATTAGGGTTAGACTCAGTTCCATGCAAATGCTCCATGGAAATAATTTCTGAAAGCCACATTCATAAGTCAGAACCTGAAGAAATCTGACATTGAAGAGTGATATTAAAATGAAATAGAGTATGTCAGTAACACTTCAATGCATCACTTTGTGGAACAAATGTTAAACTTGTTCAAGACTTCAGGAGTCACATTTCAAGGATATCGTATCAATAGAGGTATTCATCTATGAGCACTGAATCTTTGCTTTTTTAGGTCTTTATTTGTGTGTTGTTGTTTTTTTTGGGGGGGGGTGGGGTGGGGAGGGATAGGGTTGAGAAGGGGAAGGACAGAAAATTGTCAAAGTGCAGGTCATGGAGATTTAACCTTTACAGAGAGGAAATTACGGGATGGAAGCTGATGACCTACCTCGGCGAGAGTGGGCTGTAAGGTGAAGAGGTTGAGTTGAGGTGAAGTCTGCTGACCCGTGACTGGGCTTGGGATTGCCTGGAAGACAGGGGTGCAGCCGGCACCGTGAAGGGGCTCATCACCGAGTCCGGGGTGCTGCCCAGGTCGCCCCCAAAGTCGGGCGTGGTCAGCGGGAGGGGTCTTATACCAGACAGCTGCGTGATCAGTTGGTCCTGGGGATGGATAGGTTCACATTAGATATACAAATATACATCACGAAATCACCTCTACCTCACATTTTTTTTAACCTGTTCTTCAGTTATTCATACTGATACCCTTCGCACCTCCACCAAGCTGAAGGAAAACTGATATTTCTCTGAATCTACAACTATATATCGCTCTCTGAGCATTAAATACGACCTCTACACGAACTGAAGACATTGACCAAGAATTTGATGCTTGCACTCCACAAGGAATATTTTACCAGCATCACAGAGAGTGTCTTTATATGGACATTCAATCCTTTAGAGTGTCATTGATTTTGCCTGATTTCAAGAGTATTTCAGTATTGATACAAAAGCATTCATGCAATCACACACACACAAACATCCCCCTCCCTCCAAAAAGAATCTTTCTTTTTGCAGTGAATTCCCCTCACAAGCTTTACACAATTGTAATCTGGTTACTGCTGACAAATGAGCACCTGAGGTGTCTCTGCCTGTATAGGGGTGACATCAGGTGCTGTGTTGAGGTGCCCGGTGCCCATGTTCTCTGTATCTAGGATGGGATAGGACTCCTGCTGGCTCACTGACGTGTTAGTTGGCGTCGAGGCCAGGTGGAAGATCTTCTCTGGTTCCACTTTTTCGCCTGTTGAGGCACATAAAGGTAAGGTCACCACAACAAACAAAGAAACAAAAAATCCACATTAGAGTACTGTTTAAGACTTTCTTACCACATTTTTCAATGACTGCATGTGACGGTTGAAAAAATATGATAACATTTGTAGTGCCATTTACTATAAATCTGTTTAGTTTTTGCACATAGCTGCGATAATGCACTTCTACACAGAGGCATCTAAGACTGAAATGATTTGTTTCAAGTATGATCACTTGCTTGCCTCGTAAGTTGGCAGTTTGAAACTGAAATGAGCCCGTTTTCTGTCCAAACTCAAGAACAAATGATATCAGAGTCTCTCAATTTCATGAGGATTCTTTGATGTAATTGTAAAGGTTCAATTCTTATTACATTGAACTGAACAAAAAAAAAAAAAAAAATGGGAAGACACATTTACTTCACGAGAAGGCATGCCATTTTAAGCTACGTTCTGTCAAGCACCATTTTACTGATGGCACATATTGCAAGCAAATGATGCTCTTCACCAAATCACAAGTTTCTGAAAGACCAGATGAGCATATCCACAGGAATGAGTTATAAGTGTGTTAAAGGACAGTACATACCCAGGTCACACAGAGCCTCAAATGATGACCATAGGAAGGGGTTGTGCTTCAATGCTAGCTTGTGGGCCTCCGCTGCTCTAGATAACCTTTCAGTGTTACTGTCAGAGAGAAAAGAGAAAACAAGAGAGAGAGTTGGACAAAGGGTGTGTTTATGCTCAATTTGCGAAGGCAACGCTGATTCAAAACGCCGTTCACGGGAGCACTGTTTATGCTCACTTTCTTCGGGCCTTGGAAAGAGCGTTTGCGTTTGCTTCGCTGACCTCAGCAGAGGCAGGTCAAATTGGGGCGCGTGCTGCGATCGGTGGCCTGGCCTGGGAGAGCAGCTGGGAAAGACATGCGTATGCACAGTACATGGGAAAACTGCACAGGCCAGGGTAGCTGGCTGGCCGGGCGGCGCGCGCTTTTTCACGTGCACCGGAAAGGCGTTTAGATGACGTCACTCTAAACGCGTTTAGAAATGCTGTTGCTTTTATGCTTCCCCGTCAAACGTGATTAGTCAGAAACGCCAATCGTAAACGCACCTTTTTGTGCGTTTTGGATCGGCGTTTTGAATCAGCGTTTCTATCGACGTGAGCATGAACGCAACGGCGTTTTGCACTAATCATGTTTCAAAACGCTGATTTTGGCCTGAAAAAGGGAAGCATAGACACGGCCAAAGTCACATAAGCAGACTGACCTACGAGGTCACATTACCAAGACGTCATAAAACAACAGGTCCCACTGAATCATGGCTACCGGACGCAAGCATGTTCTACATTCTCCATTGCTGATACAATCCATTTCAAAACTAAAAGCTTAACATTTTTTTTTTTTTTTTTTGGCATTCAATTCTATTACATTCAAGGTCATCCATCTGCAGCAAGTATATTGTAGATCATGCACAGATTTAGCCATCAATCTCCTCAAAGGCATATCTAATATACCCAAGTCTTCTCTGATTCCAGTTTATCTCTGGGTAGCCCAATTGAGGCTCTTATCAAAAAAAAAAAAAAGGTCAAGCCACCACCTATCTATTCTAGGGGGCGAAAAATAGAGAACAATACAGTGTATATGCTGCATCAACTTGACTATAAATATTTATAAGTATTGCAAGAGTAATATTTTGAAACATTTATATTTCAAATGTACCTGACATTTAGTGGTATCTAGATGATCAGAATTCATTACAATGGACTTATACAAATCTCTACACATGCTGGTCTTATTAGACATAACTGCCAAGTGGGTAAAGTAAAGTCACATACACAAACTAGTGTAGTATGAAAGCATTTCATACCAGTTTGACTGAAACTTGTACTTCATGTCAAAACCAGCTCAGGTCATCACAGAGCACAAAGAAGCACTTATTATGTAATTTATTTGCACATCATCATAACAGCAACAAAAAAAAAAGAGACAAAAAATTGATAGTAATAGAGGTGGGCTATAGAGGGTGATATTTTCAGAACATGCTCATCACACCTTAGTTTGATGACTTTGTGCCTACTGACACCATTTTTGAAAAAAAGAACGAAAAAAATGCGAAATCCAGGGTGCCCTGGCCGAAATCGTTAAAAATCCAAGATGGCCGCCGTTTCGGCTTTAAAAAGACAGTTTTGGCTATAACTCAGCTATTTTTTGGTCAATTGTGATGGTTTTGGTGTCTAACCCCATGTTTTAGGGGTCAGGGAAATGGAATATAATAGTGATTTTAGTGTAAAACCACATCTTCCACATGATACTAACCTTTTTCCCATATTTAGGGTTAAATTTTCCTTATCCTTTAACCCTACCCCACCCGCCATTTTTGCACTTTTTTCTTATTTTTTTAAAGTCATGTTATCTACCATACTCTTAATAACAAGTTCTAGCTATCGATCTGGTATTTTCTACCAACGATACAACAAGAAATATACAAATAACTTACGTTATATGTGTATGTGTCATGCAGATACTGGTATGTAGCTAGTACATTCAGGATGCATGGTAACTGTGCAGCCAGTGCTATATACTGTATCTGCTTTATAGTGCCCATTGACATTTGGTCATTAGACTTTAACAATAGTCAAAGTGTACAATTCTACTGTAGGTGTACAATTTTGTTAAATGACTTGAATAAGCCTTCTATATATATGCCAATTGTCCTGCACAAAGGTACTTGACTGGATGATGTACATTGTATCTGCCGTCTTGCCTAGAAAACACATTTTTTACCATAACTCAGTCATTTTTTCATCTTTTAGCCTAGTTTTTGTGTTTCCCCATCACCACTTGGTCCCTTATTTCTCATGGCTGCTTTTCCCTACCATGTATGGTATATTGCTGTACTTTTATAAAGCAAGAGTCCTCACGTTTCATGGGAAATTTGATAGTATTTGAGTGATTAAATCCAACCAGTTCTATGACAAACAAACCTATGTACAATGTATGTTCCTCACATCTATAGCATCTTAATGGTAGAGTCATCATCTCACTCTCTGTGACTGAAAGTTACAGTAGAACTGTACAATACAGTGTATGACTACACGTCTAATGACCAAATGTTAATAAAGCAGTGATAAAGTATAGCCACTGGCTTCACAGTGACCATGCATCCTGAATGCACCAGCCACATACCGGTACCTGCATGACACACACGTATAACGTAAGTTATTTGTATATTTCATGCTGTATTATTGGTAGAAAACACCAGATTGATAGCTAGAACTCAATATTAAGAGTATGGTAGTCAACACGACTTGAAAAAAATACAGAAAAAAGTGCAAAAAATGTCGGTTGGGGTAGGAGTAAAGGACAAGGAAATCTAACCTTAAATATGGGAAAAAGGTTAGTATCACGTGGAAGATCTGGTTTTACACTAAAATTATTATTATAATCCACTTCCTTGACCCCTAAAACATAAGGTTAGACACCAAAACCATCACAATTGACCAAAAAATAGCCGAGTTATAGCAAAAAATGTCTTTTTTAAGCCGAAACGGCGGCCATCTTGGATTTTTAACGATTTCGGCTGGGGCACCCTGGATTTCGCATTTTTTTCGTTCTTTTTTTCCAAAAATGGTGTCGGTAGGCACAAAGTCATCAAACTAAGGTGTGATGAGCATGTTCTGAAAATGTGACCAAAAATTGACCCTCTATAGCCCACCTCTAATAGTAATGATTAACGTTTCCGAAAAAGCATGCATACAGATGAAGTGTACAGGATGAATGTGCAGCACGAGCTAGAGCTTTACCTGCATACTTTGCCGAGTACTGATAAGGCGAAGGGTGCCGACTCCTTGAAGTCGCTGACGATGTCTTCACACGAATGAGGTTTGAGAATGGACGATCCCGTCAGAGCTGTCTCGCAATCTGCCAGCCTGGCAACAATGGGAAAAATGATGGATAAATGAGTCAATGCTCAGTCTTGACCTTTGAACTCTACCGTTTTTCTTCTTCTCAAATGGTCATGTTAAATCACCCTAGCCCACTTCACACTAGTGAAGTAAGGATTGTTTGGTCGCAAAGTCAGCAAGAGGCCACTCTATGACACCACCCAATCTTCTTGGTAGGCCCAACATGACTTCCCCAGGGCTGCTATCCAACAAATCAGTATCTTTGCACCCTTAGCATCCATCCTTAGAGATATCACTGTTCTCTGTATGTCAACAGTGTTCATGGGATCACAGCCTTCCTGTCTCCAAGTAACACCTGCACTAGTACTGTCTCAAATATAAGTACTGACTTATCTAAGACAAGAGTGTTAGAGTCTAATACCCCATTTATACTAAGGAAAAGGGGGGTTCTGAAACTCCCTGTAGCCGCTTCGAGCAGGCTTTCAGCACAGTATAAACAGACAGAATTCAGAAAAGGCGATCCGATCGGGTCGGGTCGGGTCGGGTTCTGAAACCTCCTATGGGGGGAGGTTTCAGAACCTGCTATAGCAGGCTCGAGGAGGTTCGACTGCAGTATAAACGCAAAGGGGGTTCGAGAAGCCGCTTTTTGGCCGACCCGGAGATAATTGCTGAAGGTCATCACCTGCTTACATAAACAACACAGCCATCTCGACCAATCCCTGCTGCAGAAAGCCTTTCAACTTGCACACTGTCACTCAAAAGCCTGCGCCATAAATCAGAGGAGAGGAGAAGGTTGGGCCTGCTAGGGCCTGCTAGGGTCTGCTTTTGGCGAGCAGTATAAACAGACAAGAGGCTGCTTTTTCAGAGTGGGCTTTCGAACCTCCTCGAGGAGGCTCTGAAACCCGCTGGCAGTATAAACGGGGTATAGGAGTGACAACAAAACATCATGTATGCAATGTTTAGAATTTTCTTTCATGAGTGTGTTTATAAAGTCTTGTACATAGTCATCATCAAGCACTCTCCACAGTCTTGGGCATTTGCCAATCTAAATCGGCTTAGTCCCACTAACTTGGTGGAGAAGTTCATAAGTAAACCCCCACAGTACAATGTCTTAAATTAGCTGGCTTGTCTCTTCGATATCATGGATAAAATTGCTTTCCTAAAATTAACCTTCTTTTTTTTTGGGTCCCATTGCATCAACACAATGCAAAATCCTTGAAAATCTAGTGATGGGAGCTTATAGCAGAGCTACATCACAAATAGTACTAGAAAACAAGCAAATAAAGAAACACATCCTGCATGCAGTCATACAATGTATTACTACTTGGTTACACTATTTCAAAAAGCCTTGAAAGGTTGTTAATTGGATGTACCAAGGTATATCCATTCCACCCACCTCTGCAGCATGAGCTTTAAAAAGCACGGTCTATCCGCCAAACTTTTATTTTTTTGAAGATGATCATTGTGGTAACTACACTGAAGGGCTTTTTACACTTGTAAATTTTTGCTTAGCCCCGGACCAACGGTGGGGCTAAGGGGGGGCCTTAGCCCCACCGTTGGTACGGGACTATCCTTAGCCCACTTTCTGTTTACACTCGTTTTTGCCAAAGTGGGCTAGCCCCACCGATAGTACGGTACTATCTGGCCCTGCAAAATAGCAGGGGTTAGCACCGCAATTGCGGTGCCAAGCAAGTGAGTGTAAACAGAACGAAACTAGAAATGTCGCTACAGCGACTGGTTATACCCCTGCTAAACAACATTTCATAAGCTTTGGTCAAAACAACATTTCATAAGCTTTGGTCAAAAAACTGAGGAAGTAGTTAAATCCGCAAGATCTTTCCTTGATCTTCTGCCATTAATATGCCGTTACCATGGCAACGTACTTTCGGGTACTGTCGAAAAATGCGTCTTGCACATCTACAACCAAAGGCACACATCTGTACCAAGTTTCATGGAAATTGGGCAAAAACTGAGGAAGTAGTTTGCAACACAAAATTTTCCATCATTTTGGCTCATAATATGTGAGCTGTTACCATGGCAACATACTTTTTGTCACTGTCAAGAAATGTGTCATGCTGACCTACATCCTAAGACAAACATTCAATATGAATTCCATGAGAATTGGAAGAACACTGATGAAGCAGTTTTGCCACGAAGCATTTTGCCCTATATTTTACCAATAACATGCCGTTACCATGGCAACGCACTTTTTGCCACTGCGGAAATATGTGTCTTGCACATTAACATATTCAGATGAACATCTGTACCTAATTTCATAAAAATTGATCAAAAACTGTGGGAGGAGTTCGCGACGCAAGATTTGTACCCATTTTTGCCCATAAAATGCCGTTACCATGGCAACGTACTTTTGGGTACTGTCAAAAAATACGTCTTGCACATCTACAACCCAAGGCACACATCTGTGCCAAGTTTTATGGGAATCGGTTGAAAACTGAGGAAGTAGTTCGCGACGCAAGATTTGCAATGGACCGACCGACCGACCGACCGCCCGACCGACCGTCCGCTGATTCCTATATACCCCCTTCAAACTTCGTTTGGCGGGGGTATAAAAATAATCCTGGGCTAAGCGACGGAGGCGAAGTCCGACCCTCACTGACCAATCAGAAACGAGGTAATCAAGTGCTGCCGGTGCGTGCGTGTACGTGTACAGTACACAGCGTAATTATGAATATTCATGTGGTTTGGAAAGTCCGGGGCTAAGAAATACGAGTGTGAAAAGGTCAGTTTTCTCCTTAGCCCCGGACAAGAGATAGTACGGGACTAATTGGCGAGTGTAAAAAGCTGAAAAAATTGGTACGGGACTAACGAAAGTCCTGGGTCAGAGAAAGTCCGGGGTTAAGAAACACAAGTGTAAAAAGCCCTTATGCTCTTCAACATGTGAGAATTCTTTTTCCATACATAACAATGCTTAGAGGCACAAGGAGAGCTGCTTGTACAAACTTTGCAAAGGCTAAATAGGCATGTCCATTGTGCACATAGAGTGGGAAAGTTGTACCATGTATGTGTGTTAGGATTGTGCATTTTGGTGTGTCATCTGTGCATCAAAATACAATGCACAGTTTTCTATCAAAGCTGGCACAGTACATAAATGGGTACAATGTAAGTCATACTCTGCATGACCCCAGTGTATGCACTGTATATGATATGGAGAATGGCATAGCATAACGCTATGGCCAAAGCCATCCTGATCATTACCACAAAAAAAAAAAGAAGAAAAAAACATACCAGCAATCTTATGAGATTAAGCACGCAATCATAACAGTACTGCTAAAATATACAAATTGGCAATAAAATTACCAATCAGAAAAGAGTATCAGAGCCCTGTTTTATGAAGAGTTAAAATTGATTTTAGAGTTGATTTCAACTGTAAGTCTATGGCAGCCTGTGTGGTATGGAAATTGAAAATCAATTTTATCTTTTGATAAAAAGGGCCTACTTATATCACATGTTAGTTGTTATATTCCTCTGTATGCAGGCAAGATTTAACTTCCAACTTACACTAAGTAAACGCAAATGTGATTGATTGATTGATTGATTCATTCATTCATTCATTCATTGGATTGATTGATTAATTTTATTTCTGAATTTCTTTTCACACATAAATGTGCAAAGTAAATTGAACGAACTAATTGAGTACAATATTATTTGAATCTAATAGTTGAAACAGATAAAGGATTAATTCAAATATCGAACATTATTCCATTAAAGTGCAAAATGAAAACAAGAAACTAAATGAAAATGAGATTCTACACGAAAACATGCAGCACATTCAGTTTCCAAAGCTCTATCTCGAGCTCCACATGTAGGAAGTGCCATCATACTCACTTCTCCATATCCAGGCAGCAGCGGGCCATGAGGAACCGGCATTGCGGGGTGGGGCAGCCCTTGGTGCGCAGCAGCGTGTAGGCACTCATCGGCTGGCCCGATCGGTAGTAGCACGTCGCCAGGAGAAAGAGGCCCTCGTCTGAGCCAACTGGTGGGACACACACAAGGTAAAACCACAACAGAAATGTCAACACTGGCAGCAGGCACAGAGACGGAACATGAATAAGGGGGAGGGGTGGGGCATTTGAACAAATGCTTGCATTTCCATAATATTGTGACTTCCTGTCCACAGCATGAATACAAACATGATCCCAAGACATGTCTTAAGGTTTTGCATATTTCTGACAAGGTTATGTGTAATAGACAACACACAAGAACAAGTTTCAAAACATGGTATTTCATATTTTCAGGTTTTCTCTTTGATAAGAGTTCTTGAGAGTATCATTTCAATGCCATGGAAACAGACCCTCTGTAAACATCTGCCAATTGTTACATTTCACACTGTGTAACTGTGGGGAGTGTGTCTCCATACAGCCATACAAATTACAATTAACAAGTAAGATGAATGAACATTTGTAGGGCGCAAGCAAACAATGAATTTTCAACATGTCAAGATTTGCACCCCTTTTTTGCCAGAAAAGAATGAGAATAGGAACAAAAATGTCCGAAAATAAATGTTTCCCATGGCATGTCTGATTAAAGAAGCTGAAACTGTCCTACTCATTCTTCAACTTGTAGTTCAAGTTTCCATGTTACACTTGCTCTGATGGCACGATATACGACAAAATCTCAAACCTTAATAGTTTCCTCACCAAAAACTCCCATTTCCAACAGAGGAAAACCACAGCATTCAATGGAGGAACATAAAAAAAAGTTCACCTCCTGTTTTTAATGATTGGCATGCTGCTAAAACAGACCTGGCCTGGCAGGCCCGCAGCACCAGATAACCAACCCGTGTCATTAGTCACTTTTGACTCACCGCTCCCGATGCAAAGGGAATTGGAAAACGTGTGCGTGAAATCATAATGAAGCATTTAAAGAGAAAGTCACCTCTGATACACATGAATTCAGTGAATGCAGAAATTAATAGACAAATACAATTCTACAGCATGTACAGTATATCAGTGAAGTTTGAGGAAAATCAAAGAATCTATTCAAAATGTGTCAATTTTTGCAGTTTTGTTCATATCAATGAGAAAAACGCTACTTCACAATTTGTGATAAGTACAATGTATGTACAGTAGTGATATGCAAAATGGAAGAGAACTGATACACATACACTGTACCACAGCATTATCATTTTTACAGCCAAACAACGGAGTGATATAGCTCTACTTGCTTCAGACTTCAAAAGGTAGGGGGAATAATGTTACCTTTACTACCACTCTTACTTACAGGGTGCTATCCGAGATGGTACACAATGTCTTGCCAAATATCTCTGCCCATCATTAGCATCAGCATGTTGGCTAATTCATGCCCAATATCTTTATATGCAATGCAATCAATATACTGTACACTGTACTAGAAGTTCAGAGGACTTCTTCTTCCTCTCTATGGGCAGGGAAGTCTCCAGGAAACTACATCAGATATGATTTGTTCATTAGCATGGAAACAGTGACCAGGAAGTGTTCTATGACAGGTAATTATAACAGAAGAAATGCTACCCTTAAAGTGAACATTCAAAGAAAATTACCATTTGGCACAAATCTAAATGCTGTGTTTCTGCTAGAATCTTGGGAAGGACAAAATGTAAGACTTTTGCTAATTCCACAACAGGGAATGCAACAAGAGCAAAGAGAAAATTCATATGATGTCTGTAGTAGTGAGGTTCAAATGTGTATCATTGATATTTGACTAGGGAGTTGGCTTATAAGAGAAAGTTAAAAAAAAAATTATAATATTAGGCATAACAGATTGAGAGTTGATGTAAATGTGGTGGAAGTACTTTACTCTTACCTTCTGCATAAAGTCTCTCAGCCAGAAATATAGCATCCTGGTAAGCATAGTGGTTTAAACTCTGCCAGATGGCAGCCTGAAAGAAAAACAAAAAGCAGAGTAAACTGTCAAAATTTCACATGTACCTTCATTTTCTTCTCAGGTTTTTGACATTCTGTTCATTACACTATCACAATCAAACTTCATGCAATGTGACAAACTTAAAATTGCAATTGTAGGATCACTTTGCACAACATAAACCTTTCTTCATTAGTGTGTTTCTTCTGTTTGTGACCATCTTTGCAAGTGTAATGTGTTACTGGTTTAGTGTTTAAGTATTGCCTCTTAAACAATGCAAAATACAAAAATCTTTCATACAATGGCAAACTGTGAACAATAGAGCTCTATAATAAGATTGTCTCTTGACTAAATCGTCTACAGTTATGGTTTAATGAGAAAAATAGTGATACATATCTCCTCACATTTTAGGCTTTATTGCAAAATTTTCATGTGGCAGGATGTTTTGTAAAACAACTGACCTATACATTTGCATCAAATGTGATAACTCGAACATTTTTTTAAATTACTGTTCCCAGTACCTTTAACCTGATTGTGATTAATACCAAGTGCTGTCTCAAAATGATTTGTCTCATTCCAGAGAAACCTCTGCTGCTCCGTTTATCAAAATCGAGCCTCCCTGGACTTGTACAGGATGTACATGTACATATGTATGTACAGTAACTCCTTATTTGTTTTTTTTTCATCTACTTTTTGTGTTGTTGCTTAATTTTAAACACTGGCATATGGTGCAAGAATGGTACAATGAAATTTACTGTATAAAAATAAACAAACAAGATACATATATACACAATGTACATTAATCCACTGAAAACTATTCCCAAGTATACTCGGGCGGGCGTCTATGGGAAATGCATGTCGTAGCGAAATCAAGTCGTCCTCAACGGGTTAACATGTCTGATTGAAGGTTGATCAATACATCTGCTTTACATCCAAATGGTATCATTAGACATAGTTTTAAATGAAATGTTTGATACCCTTATTCGCCTACAAACTGTAGGCCATATTCTGTCTATGATCAACTGATTTGACGCTTGATACCGAGTGATGCATCCAAAGAAGAAATCCACCCCCAAATCTTATCACTTTCATCAAAGAAAGAGAACGAATTTCCCTGCAGAACAGTGCAAAAATGATCAAAATCGGCTAAGAAATTACAGAAGCAAGTTATGACATTCTGAAATTTCACAACTTTTCAGAAGAGACAAGACCAGTCGTTATGAATTTTCAAATCAGCAAGTTGATAACGTAATGCTCTCACAATTTCTTATTCATGATACAGAACTGACAAAAATCTCATATCTCAGCTGTTACCGGTATAAAACTTGCCTTAAAACCACTCAAAATAAAAAAGAACAAATGTTAAGTCTGAATACATCTTGGTATGGGAACATGGTTTTACCTGTATTAGTGAACAATAACAATTTTTCCGAATTTCATATACACACACATGAAAAAATGTGAGGGTATGACATCATCAATTCGCTCATTTGAATATTCATCAGGACTGGTCAAGAAATAATCTCCGAAAAAAAATGTGAAATTTCAAAATGTCACATCTTTCTTATTTCTTCAATCCAATTTTTGTCATTTTTGTATCATTCTGTTGGGAATAATTTTCTCTTTCATTTGAAGTTTATTTATTTTTGGGGTGGATTTCCTCTTTAAGTAATGATTTCTATCATTACGTTCAGTAACCAGTGTACTGGAGGACGTAACATGGAAAAAAAAAGGAGAGTTCAACATTAGATCTTTTAAGATTTCCCTCAGCTGCAAGGGCTGACTAGGACTACATTGTAGCAGTCTTCGTTTATACATTGTAAGCAATATCAATTTGATGGAAGAACACAACATACCCCTGCCACACAGTGTTTATACTCTGCCAGCCAGACCTCTCTTCTCTTGTTTATGAATGCATAGCATGTTCTATGCATCCAGCATGCATGTGTACATACAGTTGTATGTATGCATTATCTGTTGAAATTAGTCAGACTCTGATCACTGTGATGAATTTTCAGGAAAGGCAATTTACATTGTATCTTTAGTTAATACAACGTACAAAATGTAAATGTACAGCAGTTGTACATTGTACATGCATGAATGTACAGCTGTAGATTGCCATTGGTTTTTGTTTTCTCCTTCATACTCTCAGTCGGAGTAACAAGCGATCTAGCGCTAGCGCGTAGCGAGGGCCAGAGAAAGAGAGAGCACGAGAGAGGAAAACAAAAAAGACAACCAATAACTATTATAAGACTAAAGTTATAAAGCCCCACCAAGGAGAAAGTGTTGTATTTATCCCGCAACATAATAAAGTTTATTTACAGATATTTACAAGCACATAACAAATATGAAGAACAAAGACTAGCCACTGTGATCAACCATTAGTCAGTTACGGAATGCTCCCACAGATGGCGCTGCAACAATTTCTGAGGACAGGGAATTTTTTACATTACATGTACAGTATTCATCGCATAATCGGGCATCTGATAATCGGGAACCTCGCTTAAATGACATACGCTTCCCAGAAACATTTCCAATGCACGCTATTTTCACTGGATAATCGGGCAGGGACCTCTGATAAACGGGACAATTTTTCTTCAAGCGATCTTTGATTTTGTTGATATTTTACACAAAAAATCTACCAAAATACCACAACAATATTTCAAAGATTCCCTATCAGTTGTCGTTTACATCGAACTTACAAAGCAAGCTTCGGACTGGTGTGTTTTGACCTCCGTCCATCCAGTAACACGTTACACGTACATTTCAGCTCGCTGCCCGCCTTCGCTTTTCTGTACATGTGTATAATGGCGAGCTAGATCGCTACATATTGACGACACAATCATGTACAGTGCAGTGATCGCGGCAAGTAAACAATCAAGCCATGATGATTGAATGATTGAAGGACTTTTCATTGACGTTCCCACATCAGTTCTGGGTAATCATTTCCCATGGTTGTGGATATGTATTTATACGGAACGCCCTACGTGTCCAAGAATTCTACGAATGTTTAAGAAAGTGCTAGCTTTTAATCCACATATTTTGTGTTACGAAGAGAGGTGACAGAAGAAGAACCCGGTTGCGATTACTCTACATCATTGCGAGAATGCAAGGAGAGCTAGAGGGTCGCGCCGAGGGGTAGCGTGGTTGTGTATTCATGTACATGTACGTACAGTACGTCAGTATGCATGTGTGTGTGTGTGTGTGTGTGTGTGCACTACATGTGGTTGTGTATTCATGTACATGTACAGTACGTCAGTATGCATGCATGTGTGTGTGTGTGTGTGTGTGTGTGTGTGTGCACTACATGTACATGTACATGTCGTATGCCGTTAGTGTATGGTGAGTGCTCATCGCGAAATCGGGCACCCCGCTTAAAGGGGCCGTGTTTGCTACTCCCAACCTGTCCCGATTATGCGATGAATACTGTATATGCACTTTGCAATGTACAATGTATGTTATAGCAGTATGTCTATGGCCAAAATTGTATTGAAAGTCTGTAGTTACATCATACAGCTGAAGCTTAAAAGTCTGTAACCTAAACAAAATATCAAAAGCAGTTGTTGTGAGGTTAAAACTGGGAGCTACAGTACATGTAATGCAGCTTTACATGTACATTCAAGTAAATTAACAAATATTTTAAATGGGGGGGGGGGGGGGGGGGCAGAGAGTAAATTGCATCAATAATTGTACAATAAGGATATACTTTCCCACAATCAACATACATGTACATTGTTGTACATTGTAAGTGCAAATCAGATTTTTTCTTGAGGTGAATATCATAATACAGTACATACAACAGGAATGTTGATTTCAATAAACTAAAGCACAAAGTACAATAATACAAAGTCACAAAGCCAAAAATTTTATGCATACTCTTCTTAAAAGTTGTGTAGTACATGTATTTCATCTGCAACTCAAGTGCACAGTAGTTGTAGACATTTCCCATGCCATGAATTGTGCTGTTGTTCGAGTCTGCATGAACATTGAAGAATTTGATGTTTGATGACTAACAATACATTTTGTGCATGTTTGATGCAATTGGTGGCCTTGGTTCAGCTGTTCTTTTCAACTTGTTGATGGATTCTATGCTGTAACTGTAGAGAAACTGCAGTACGTGATATGATACCTGTTGGATACATCCTTTCAAAACTGCACTGATTAGCGGCCAAAACTGTGTGTCGCCGTCCCGTCCCTTGCTCAAAACCTCTAAATTCCCAGTGTAATTAATTTACTGAGTAACACCATACCGTACCTGGTCGGACCGGACAAGTTCTGGGACCGGACTTAAAATTTACTTCCACAAACACAATAAAATCCCATAAAATAAGCATAAAATACAATGGCTTTTAAATGAATACAGTAGGCCCTAGATCTTTTTCATAACAATTTTTGAGGTAACTTCTCTAAAGTAAAATTTGGCGATTTGTTTCATGATATGTCAACCAAAAGAAGCGCGCAATTGATCTATCACGAGCGCGAACCATTCCCATACAGGTGTAAATACACACAGGCCGGCTACAACGTTCAAAATATATTTGCAAGGGTAATTACGACAAAAATTAATTTTGTTCGCTTTGCTTTGGAAGAACTGTTAAGTATCATTTTCAGAACCTCATCATTGTGTATTAGAATATTTTTATTGAGAATGGCAATGTGAAAAATTCATCTAGAACTGGTCTAAATCTCAACTTCTTAAGTGTCCGGGTACACAACTCCCCATCATACATTTGCAGTAACACAACAGTGCTGGTGGGGTAAACTAAAATTGCATGGACATGGTGTCTGTCAGTCATGGAAATGCACTCAGACATTCACGTTTGTCTGCTTCTATTCTCGCTTCTCTCGCTGGTAGAACTCTATATTTATTGTCGATAGGACCTACACTGATATTAATGTTATTGATCTTGATCACGGCTGCTTGTGGTTGGCCATGTTTCCTGGATGTCTGGAAAATTACATTTCTACAACTGCAACCGTCCCCCTTCAAGAACATTTATTTACGTTACAGAACACCGCACCATCTACAGTGTAGATCTAGTCAGGCCTCGAGTCTTGCACTCTTACCTTACTATACTGTCATACGTTTATTAGTCTTGGGTGGGCTTGGCTGGTTAAATTCATTCACTCCACATCAACAACTTTACCCAACTTATCCTATCAATCATTCCAAATGAATCCAAAGTCATGTCAGTTGATTAACTACACGCAGCGCTGTCGCGAATCGCGACAGCGCTGCACCTCTTTTCCTTCGCGGACGTTGTTATCGTTCACTGTTTCCTTCATGAATATCTTTATTAATCGTGGAAAACTAAAATATAAGGAACTATCGTAATCTATGACCATCATTCAATAACCGGTATGCGATTTTTTGTCTAATTACGTCTAAAACTTACCGAAATCTATGGCTGAAATCAGGTCTGTAAACGTCCTTACTGCTTCACTCCTCATCTGCGTGTTATATGAATGGCATTCACTCTCGTATACTACAACGTAGGTAGTCGGAGATAGTCGGGTGACCCCGACTAAAAAAGGTCAAATCATTGCCGGTGCAGCACGCGCGGATCTACTACAAGTTTTACGTAACACATGAAAAGCACGGGCGCACGGGCGTAGGTAAAAAGCAACCACTTCTGAATGCGCATGTGTGGTAGTTTGTTGATTTTTTGAAGCTCTCGAAGGAAAAGATGCCACCGCACGATCTATACTCCGAAAAATTCAACAATAAGGTCTGGATACCAACAAAACGCCGAATTCAACTCAACAATCAGGAAAATATGCTGTAGCCCGTATGTGTTGCAATTATATTACTCTTAAAATCATACAAAATAAAAGGTATTTTATGTGATTTTGCCGTCAATAGTGACGGTCGTTTACAACGTTGAAACACTAACACATGTCAGACCCTGTGCGCAGCACAGTGTCTGGTCAGGCTAGTCAGTTGATGTAGAATCCCTGAGAAGCGCAAGACTCTACCCCTCTATCCGTTCAGCATTAGGGCCTACTGAGTTACTAATAATATCTTCTCGACCAACTTCTCAACACTGCCACGATTGAGTCATGGCCATGGGGACATAGCTTTTCTTTTACTGTCCTGAGCCCTACCCACTGATATTTCGCTACCGGGCTACTACGTTACTACGGCCATTCAACTGTATAGCATAGTCATAGATGTGGCACACGGGTATCATCCGGTGCCTCTGTTCGCGTTCGACTGAAAATATTTACACGATTGGTCCATGGGCATGGATTTATGAACTTACGTTAGATCTACCGTTGAACATACCTGAACAGGTTCTTGAATAACCATCGCGTTGACTCTTGGTAGCAATGCAAAGATGAAATACTAATCATACATTAAAATTTTGAGCATTCCACAGTCAGTTGAGTTAGGCCCTAGCGCCCTACTGTCTATCTCTTCAAAACACTGCCCGAAGTAAAAGCGCAATGTATTCCGCCATTTTGAACCCTATGATATCGCCAATTGCAAGATGTAAGGAGAGACCTCATTGGTTGAATACTTCAGGGCGGAAGCTATTTTCTTATCGTGCACTGTGATTGGTCATTCTACGTGAGATTGCCGTATCCGTAGGGGGTAGAGCAGGTGCATAAAATAATACGTGACGGATACTGAGTCAGAAACAACAGTGTAAACAGACTGGGTCCATCGATTCTAGTTCTTGATTCTAGTTCTTACAATTTGATGCAATCCCAATAAGCCAGTTCGGAGTTCCACTTTGCGCATGAGCAGAAACAAGGTCATTCGGACCAACAGGCATGTTGGTTTTTAAATTTACTGGGATAAGCATCTGTCATGTATTAGATGATTATTCATATAATCCTTATAAATGCCGCTTGCCAGCACATCCACCTGACAGCAAAAGTGGTATTTGGCAATATCAATAGAAAGAGATTGTCAATACATCCAATGCAAAATAATGAAATGGATGCTTTCTCAAGTGTGAATTGACAGATCATTCTGCTCATCTGGTCTACGCAAGTTTATTCTTTGTTTTGAACGGGATTACATACCTTGGATAACATACCTTGGATGTGGGCGTAAAGTTAGACTTAACTTATTTGCTCCTTGGTGTCGTCATTACATGACATTAATAACTTTTTGTTAGGCGCTGTGCAGTATAACATGGACAAAGAAATATCCCGTCGGGGTTGTATTTGTTCTTGTCTTGACCCGGCAGAACCTCTCTAAGTTAGACTTGAAACTATTCACGGATGGGCTGTCAACTACAAATGATGGTAACTTATTCCACTCACTAATAACTCTTTGAGAGAAAGAGCACTGTCTCACTTTGGACTTTACATGTTTCTTCAGTATCTTAAATTTATGACCACGCGTCCTTCCTCCAACTGAGAACTCAAAAAAAATCTGAGGACTTCATATCATCAATCTCCTTCACAATCTTAAAAATCTGTATCATATCGGCTCTATGTCGTCTATATGCCAATGAAGGCAATTTCAAGTGTTTAAGTCTTGCTTCATAGCTCAAAGGTCTGAGTGGACGTATCATTCTAGTAGCTCGACGCTGTACATTCTCTACTTTTACATCATTCTTCTTCCAATGAGGATGCCACACTGATGAACAATATTCTAATGTCGGTCTAACAATAGACTTGTACAGTTGAATAAATCCTTTCTCATTAAAAGTAGAAAATGTACGATTGATAATTCCAATCCTACGATTCGCTGCAGTACAAATTGTATCCACATGATGAGTAAAATCTAACTTCTTGTCATAATTTACTCCAAGATCTTTTACATACGTAGCTACTGGAATGGGCGGGTTTGTTTCATCCATTTTATGATTGATGAATCCCATAAATTGTTACGTAAAGCTTATGCATTATGTCGCTCTGAAAACGAGTGAAGTGCCCCTAACCAACTGAGAAAAAGAAAGGTCATTCGTACCAATGTGCCCATGAGCTAACTCCGAACTGGCTTATTCCGTAAAGGGAATCGAAGTACCGGTACCGGTGTGAACCGTGCGTGTGACATAAAAAATGTACTGTAGGCCTACTAGTATATACCTCTCATGGTGTGTGCCTTTTGTGTTAATAACAATACTAACTTTGTCTGTGTATACACGTATAGGGTCTACATACAATGTATTATTAAACAATGGCTTGTAAAAAGAAGAAAAAAAATAAAGTATCATCATCAACAGCAAAGTTAGTGAAAATATACATATATGTTTAAACTACATTTAGAAATGAGTTAATATCATTCCATAGCAATATCAAATCATCACCTTGATATGTTGATGAGTGGAAGTGTCCAAATTGCATATGCATGTTTATGAATCTATGTTAGCAAGATTAATATTGTGGAATTTCATACGTTGGTGATCTATTTTTTTTTCATACAGTATCATACCATGTTGAAAAAAGTGTACAACTCATTAGAGAAATGGGTATTCATGCGATTCAAATATTTCGGAGAATATTCTACGTTACACTACTAAATAATTAAGCAGTAGATAATCCATTACAATCCTGCAATAATGCTGTTTTACCTGCAGATGCTCTGCCAGCAGATAATGTAGGCTCATTCAGTATGATTTATATAGGCCTACGTATACAATAACAAGTTTTGATCAATATGGACAGGCATTTTCCTATATCATCGTGGAATCAGGGAGCTAGGTGATGTTTTTCTCACCTCCCTGGTGGAATTAAAGTAAAGTGAGTAAAGTAGATTAAGTAAAGTAAAGGAAAGTAAAGTAAAGTAAATGAAAACCAAGTAAAGTAAAGTAAAGTAAAGTAAGGTAAAGTGAAGTAAAGTAAAGTAAAGTAGAGTAAAGCCTAGCAAAGCAAAGCAAAGCAAAGTAAAGCCAAGTAAAGTAACACACGAGGAAAGACACAAAAGAGATTGCCCAGGTATACATGTGGGTGTTCTGTCTTCGGTAGCAGACAAAATAAAAAGAAGCAAGCTCGTGAGATTTCTCGCAGTAGAAGAGCGCCATCTTTTGACAATTTGCAGCAAAACAAGTGGAAGGCTAGGCCACAGTTCTGTGGGCTAGGCATGTGTGTGTTTACAAACGGCATACTGACTTAGACACGTGTGTCGTATTGCAGTGTAGTGGTACACATAGACTCGGAACAAGTGCGCGAGAGTGAGTGGGGCATCGCTGGAATATGGGTAAAATTAAGCGACAGAGAAAGAAACTTCACCCGCCGGCCGTGAGAACTGAGGAACTCGCCACTGGACATCATCATGCAGACAGTATGGATACGGTAAGTCAGCAATACATTGGATCAAAGCGAGGACGTTATGCGTAGGATTAGTAGGAAGCGCCAGCGCGCGGATGTCATTGATGGCCATGCCCATGGATATGGCCATCGATGGGTGATGGCATGGCACATGGGCCATGGCATGGGCATGGGCATGATGCTAGTCCTGAGGCTGAATGCTGCATATTTACCTTGAATTTACCTTGAAGGCCACACCTCGCTGTTATGGTCAGTCATGGTAGTACATTTCTGCAGATAATGTGGTGTGGCGGGGTTAATAAGGGGGTCCCATAGGACCCATTTAAAAACCCAGTTGTGTTAATTGTCTTTTGAAGCTTAGGAGTGTGGGGGCGTCAATGGCGGTTTGTGGTAGCTTATTCCAGCCGTTGACAACTCTCTGGCTATAGAGTCTACAAATATTTGTTTTCTTTGAATGTGTGTCAGTACATGCACGATTTTCACAATCATTTAATTTCATTTTCATTCTGTAAGGCAGTCAGTAGGCAGAAAAAGAGAAAACCCCAGGTAAAGCAGTGCTTCATCAGTCCTGGTTGCTCCTGTGGGAGGCTGTGTGTTGGACTCAAAAGTGAGTGACCAGATTTCATTAATTGAAGAGCAGAGCTGGTATTATTTAACATGTGTCTTTAGTTCGACTAGGCGTAGATCTAGTTTTAGCAGGAGTGCAGTTAGACAGAAAGATCCATCTGTCCGGAGGACTCTTTATATTTTGCCATTAACGCTGTCCTCCGTAGACAGACGGAAGCTTGCAGTACCCATTGCTGTGTGGATGTTCTTAACCACTGTCTCTATGGAAAATTGGGTGAGGTACCTCACCCTTCTCGATTGCATCTAATTCACGGCCCTAGGTCGGCAAATTTAAGCTTGTATAGTGAAATTAGCCTTTTAAGAATACATTACACTCACCAGATTAATGAATAATCCAACATTTTAGTAGAATTTTCAACGAAAAACACAGCCTGTCGCGTCGTCACGTTCAAACTCCAGAAACATACACTATGAATCTATTAGCCAATCACATGCGAGGTAGTTTCTACGTGTTTGTTTTACTAAAACACGTACCTCGTATGTGATTGGCTTACAGATTTAAAATGGCGACTTACAGCTTGCGAACGGCGATGTTGCGATATCGATAAAATTTCTGCGTTATAACCGAGTTTATGTGAGTATTTCGATTGCACAATTGAGAAATTTATCCCAAATATTGCTGCATAATGTGTCATGTCATGTCAAACTTGTTTGAATGTAAAAAAGCTGTCTGAAATTTGGTTTATCGTAACGTTTGATCTGTGCGCGACTGCTCCACACAGGAGCCGCAATCATTGACTTCGGTCTGCATACGGAGGGGATCCGTGAAGCCAGACGCAGTCTCCGCGGAACATTCCCCGACGGACAGATACAGACCGATCTTTCGGTCAAGAGTGCAGTATACTATTACTAGTATTGTTCTAAGGCTGCATTTATTAACTTTTCCATGTTTGAAACATTTTTCAATACCCACTTGCTTGACCACTATCAAAACATGCCTGTCACGTCGGATTGCATTTCTCGAGTTGTTGCACTTTATATTAACATGATCAACTCTGTCATTAGTCGATTGGGAGGCAGGCCTTGTCACTGCGCAGTTGGACCCGAGGAGCGGAGATGTGTAGTTGGCAGTGGTTGGAGTGGGTGGGCCGCGTGGGCAGGTCTGAGTTACAAATTTATATAATGCGTTTCAAAACGACTTTTTGTTGATAAACACACCCTAGGAAAGACAAATCAGAAGTGCTATCAGAGCATAAATTAGTTAATATAGAGGGTAAGTTTTGGGTAAAGATGTGACTTTTACTGTTAGTGTTGTGAAATGTGGACAAACTGAAGCTAGTAATATAAGCAATGTGGTTTTCTGCATGCTTTATCAACAAGCAGATGATATACCGGTATTGAAAGTGTAGCCATTTACAGTATTAAAACTTCAATGAATGCCATTCAGCTCTTTCCATTCATTTTGATGCAGGGGTCACTTCAACCGGCTGTGTTGTTTGCTACCAAGGGACTTTTCAATGACTCTCATGATGAGCCATACACCCTCCGAGGGAACTTTGGTCAGCATGATGACGATGAGGATCGTATGACATTTGTCTCCAAAAAGAGTATTAAGTCAGGCAAACAGATGACCAAGGTAGAAAAGAGGAAAGTGAGACATGACAGATGGCTGGAAAGTGAGTGCTAGGAATCCCAATTTTCTCCTAGTACAGTTATATCATGCATCTCCAGATGTATGGGTATCTTATTCATGGCACAGGTTTTCATGTTGTAAAAATATTGATCTGATTTTCTATGTATATCTCTCTCTCTTTATCTATCTATCTAGATATTATATGGGCATGTATCTCTTTGTAGTGAATGGGTATGGTTGAGCTTTCTGTACCTGTATTAATATTAACTAGCCATTTCAAAGGCTATTTTGAAATCTATCTACAACTATCTGTAACTTCAGCCATATATAGTTGCTGGATTTTATAACAATAGGCTTAAAGGGTATGTACAGTTCTGGTTGAGGTAAGGATTTAGCTTTTAACATTTTGCGAGATACATGTATTCAGAAACCACTCTATGAGATGTCAGAGAGCATGCAATTCTAAGGGGTAACAAAAGTTTATTTGACGAAAATCGGTTTTGAAATGGCTGAGACATTCAAAACCAAGGTGAAACAAAGAGGTCCTAAAAGGCGTGGCCTGTCACCTTATACTATGTATCACTTTTTTGGATATCTCAGCCATTTAAAAACCAATTTTCATCAAACAGATGTTGAATCCTTTTTAAAATTACATTCTCTTTCATATTTCATAAGAGGTTTCTCATTATCTCACTTAGGAATGTTCAAAACATGAATCCCCACCTCAACCAGTACTGTACAGTCCCTTTAACAGTAATTGTGCATGAAATGTAAGTGAATTCCTTTTGTGGAGTCATTTATATGCATGTACATGTATTCATATGTCAAGTGGGTAGGAGAGATTATACAACTATTTCCATTTGAAGATGGTTGTGTATGTTTGATTTGCATTTTAGACATGCTGAGATCATTTGCTTTACTCCCTGCAGAGATTGACACAATAAAGACCGCCCAGCGAAGAGAGAAGGACGCGAAGCGCCGGGCTGGCGCACCTGTGGTCGGGGACTTACACCCTTTGCAAGACGCTCTTCCAGAACTGTCAGAGATCCTGAGGATAGGGCCAGACTACACCCAGCAGAGAGTGCAGTCAAAGTAAGCATTAGACATGATGCTCAGTACAAACATGCATGGTCCTTACATCAAGGATGGAATTACACAATTTTTTTTTTCATACTTTAATTCACCATGCTGACTTAGAAGCAAATTTATAAAGTTGAGAATGCATACATATGATCAAGTAAGGAGGTCCCTTCTGTGATATCCCAAGAAAACTGATGTGGCTGAACAGTGTATGAATGTGTCTGTCTGCCTGTCTGTCTGTATAGTATGTGTAGTCTGTTTCAGGGTGGGAAGAAAAGAAAGTGAGCAGAAACACGACTGGCACTGTGTTTTTAGATGTGTCGTGGGGGGCAGTTTATATTTCTGGTGCCACTTCCAGGGTTCATCAGCTAACAAGCAAGAGAAGAAAAAAAGGCCTTCAGCGCAACTTTCTAGTGCCACTTCCGGGTTTCTTCAGCTGACAAGAGGATGGAATTGGTGTTGCTTCAGGATGGTAGACTGGAGTGAAATGTGAAATTCGATCAAGCAAGTTCCCTGGTGTGATATCAAGAGAAACTTGTGGATGACCATCATGTGTGTATGTTTGTGTGTGTGCAAAAGAGAAATAGAGAGTTAGCATGACTGCCTCACTCCAGAAGATTCCAGAATTTTGGCAACAAATTAGATTTGGTGAAGGCGAAAGTGAACAGCTATTAAATTGGATGTGCAACAGAAATTTATGAAGGCAGCATCTCCTCAAAACCATCCTACTTGCCTATAAAACATTTATTATGATAGGATTTTCAAATCATGCCTTTCATGTTTACTTTTTCAGAGATAACCAACCTCAGAAGAAACCAAGGGCTACGCTGAAAGTGAAAGACAAACAAAAGCTCATGTAAGTCATATGAATAACAATGATTTTTTTTTTTTTTTTTTTTTTGCATACACTTTGATTCGCAGCTATAGTTTATTTCATTAGTGTTCCTTTTTTTCCCCTTGTATGTCTTCTCTCCCTGTCATGTTGTACTTGCACTGTGGTGTTCTTGAAAGTTAAGTGTTAACAAAACAGAAATATAAGGAGGGCCATGCAGGTACTACATTTGTACTACAATGTGTACTGTCATAAGTCATCACCGCCAGCAACATCATTTTATTCTGATAGAGTCTGTTGTGTCAACTGGAGTAGGCTCTTCCAAATATCTAGTTCAGTTCAAAATGTCTAATTTCAATAGTCTAGTTTATATTTAAAAAAAGAAAAAACATTCAGCAAAAATTGAAAATTATAAAATTTTCTGAAGACTGCATTACCTACATACAGGTGCATTTATGTCACTAGGATGCTTAACTGTAGTATGTTTTAATCTGCAAGGTTACAGGCCAAATTGTTACTTCAGTATTTGAGTTGCATAGAGGAAATGGCTAACCTATGAATGAGAATCTATTTTGCAGAAATGTTTCCTGTTTTGACCATGTCACGTCTATGAATTGATAGTACAGTCTGAGAAGTAAAATGTCAGCATTTTCTCCTCCTGCTCAGGATGGAAGAGACAGCCCGGTTCCAAGAAGTCCTTAAACACTCCGCATTCAAAGCAAATCCTTTCGCAACCATCAATGAACATCTCAGGAATAAGTTAAAACAGGAGCAGGAGGCAGATGAAACATGACACACTCATAAAAGGAAAAGTAGAAAAAAGTGAAATATAGAGTTTTACCTTATGTATTAGTGAGAGCATGATGCTAAGCATCTTTTTAATGTTTTACAACAGAATACATATTCATTTTTTGAGATGACAGTTGGTATGAGAGTAATATGTCTCAAGTATAAGTTCTAATGTAGTCCATTGTTTAAAACAATAATGCTGTTTTAAGATTTTAGATCAAATTGCTCTTTCTTAACCTTGTCAAGACACAATGGCACAAAAATTCTTGATTTCCAATGAGGGATTTTTTTTTTAATGGATCAGGTGCTACAACCGTAGGTTTTTGATGATTGCTAGATTGAAAAAAAAAAAAATGTATATATATATGTATTTTATATATGTAATATATATTATACATTGTAAATAGTTTTTCAATACAATTTTTTTTTTTATAGACATACCAAACTATTCAGAAACTCAAAAGTGAAATACATTGTACACCGTACTAGGAGATAATTATGAATTTTTTTTTTTCATGTAGTGTTGTTGGTGTCATGCTTAATCTCTGCACTTGAAATATCCATCTGCATTTCACCAGTTCATGAAGTTTGATTGTTTCTTGTACAGTGTTTTAGTTTTCAAATTGATATTTAATGTTGGTTGAATCTCATGCTGCGGTCATGATATGGAAAACTTTACCAAAATGATATCAATTAAAATGGAACAATTGGTATGCACAAACAAGGACTTCCAATTTATTTCTAAGTGGTTTTTCACTTGGCTTTGTTAAAGGAGACCTCCGGATGATTTTCAGATTTTTGCATTTGAACAACTATTAATTAGTTATACTGAGGAAAAAGTTTCAGAATTTATGATAACTGGGATGAAGTATAAGAATATTTTCAAAATTTAGAACAAATTGCAATGAACAAGGATGATGACATGGCAGAGTCACCATAAGTATGCATGAGTTGGGGCTCAAGGAAGCAGAACAAAAGAAAAAGGCATGCATAGATTATACACAGGTGAACTCGTAAGCAAGCAGTATTGTAATGGAATAACACTGCTACATTTCTGAAATATGTGAACCTCCTATGTCATCATCCTTGTTCAGTGTAATTTGTTTAAGGTTTTTCAAAGTATTGTTTCTCTAATCAAGAACCACAATGAATTCCACAAATCTATACAAGAAGTTGTCAATTTATGTACTACATGATGTGAAATTATGAAAATCGTGTGGAATGTCCCTTTAAATAGTTTGAATGTCCATCTGCATGCGAGTGAGTTTTCCAGCCACGAGCCATTGCAAAGTACTATACATTGTTTTCTTACAAAGTTGGGTGTCGGCCTCTTGAGTATGTTTAGAGTGTGTAGTTGGATAATGGTTACTTGGACCTTTTCTTTTCCTAAACCTGCTGTATTGGAATCCAACAGAACAATGACAACAACAAAAACACAGAACATGTTTACTGAATCTATATTTTAATAGGGATTTTCTCTCTTGACAATTTTATCAACAATTCACATCAAAATGTTAATATCACACAAATATGAAATTGATACCATATGCACATATTTTGTAAAATAACATTTGTAAAATCCTGGCAGCTTTCAAAAATTGCATGCATTGGGTGGAATTCATTTTTTGACTTTAAGAAAGACCTTGGGTATTATAGAGAAAGATTGAAAAAATACATGTCCTCAGTGCGGTACTTGATATGAAGGGTTTGATGTACACAGAATGCAATACATACAAAAGATCAAGTTGTATTTGCCCATGAAATAGCTTTACTTAAATTCTTCTCTTCCATTGGAGTGTCTACAGTATGCATATTTCAAAAATCCTGAATGATTTTGAGCATGCATGGTCTGGAAAAGCTGCACCATAAATATCTTGGTACTAACTCTCTACCTTGAGACTTGAACCCTTTTTCAAGTAATAGTGCTGATTTTACAAATGAACACAAAATTTCACAAACTCGCCAAAGTAAGACATATATGTCTACAGCTGTCATATCTACACTTGTTAATCCAGAAGTATATCAACAGATGCTTAAAAAAAATAATAAATAAATAAAAAATGGTCATGGTGATATCAAGTAATTGCAAGGTAACATAACTAGAAGGCATCTTTTCGAGTTAATCTGCATAAGTGACTTTGAACCACTCATGATCAATGCTTTCGCTCAGACTTTGTATGCAGTATACAAGGTACACTGTACAGTTTTGTATTTTGCTTGTGTACATTTCAGTGTGTGTCATGTGTATTCTATCAAATACAGTATTCTCCTTTTCTCCTTTAGTGAGAAGTAAATACAGGAGTATGAGAAGAGTCCAAAATCTGAAGCAGTTGTCAGTGAGTGAAAAGTTTGTGTTCAAAAAAAAAAATCTCATCTTGTAACAGCAAAGTTATAATATTCAAAGTTAAAGGGACTGTACAGTACTGGTTGAGGTGGGGATTCATGTTTTGAACATTCCTAGGTGAGATAATGAAAAGCCTCTTATGAAATATGAAAGAGCATATAATTTTAAGAAGGATTCAATGTTTATTTGATGAAAATTGGTTTTCAAATGGCTGAGATATCCAAAAAAGTGCTAATAATAGAAGGCGACATGCCACAACTTTATTAGAATCTCTTTGTTTCACCTTGTTTTTGGATATCTCAGCCATTTCAAAACCGATTTTCATCGAATAAACTTTTGATACCACTTAGAACTGCATGCTCTTTGAAATCTCATAGAGTGGTTTCTGAATATCTTGCAAAACGTTCAAAGCTAAATCCTCACCTCGACCAGAACTGTACACACCCTTTAATGTGTAGGATATTCATTTCATGGTTGAAACAACCAAGTCATACCATTGATTTTACGTATACAGTATATACAACTTGGATGTCAAAATCCCTTAAGATAAATTCTGTACATTCAATTCTTCTGGTACCAAGAATCCAGTTTGCCTACAAGATATCAGCTTCTTGTCTACACTTCGTGGTTCTGGAAACCTTATATTTTTGTCCCTCATCTTTTCCAACTTTATCATGATAGCAAAACTGATGAAATTAAAGGAAGAAACCAGGTTACTTTTAAAAGTTTTAACTCTGGCATAATTCACTTTCCAAAAATTTAGCATCTGGTTATTGAGCTTTGCCATCAATTGTCTTATCTGTAATCTAACATAACCATAGTTATACACCTCCCTGGTGACTGATTCCACTTTTGTGACAGGCTATGTACACTAGCTACATGTAAAGTCTTCACTTGTACAGTGCACTTGGAATTTGCATTCTCCAATATACTCCCCCTCCCCCCCCCCCCCCCCCCCCAAACACACACACAGAGACACACTGTTCATACATATGATATGTGTAATGAGCATACTGGTAAGTTACAATGTTTTGAGTTACAAATATGAAAATTCTTTAACTCTTTCTCTTTCAATTTTTTTTCTTTTAACAGAGAATGTCTCATTATCACAAATATTGCACAATGCCTAGATTTGATTTTGTTCTTTATACATACAATCAACAATATATCTCACATGTTATACAGCCTGCCTCTTTGACAACAGTATATTGAAAGACAAACCAATATTCACATTATACATTTTCTGTTACATAATTGTGTATACACATTGATTGCTCTGAAGCCTTGGCAATACTTTTACGAGAAAACATACAGCATTGAAAGACTGCAAACTCTTACTTTACTCTTTACTTCAGGTAAACGAATATCACACACTAGACAATCACTGTATAAATTTTTACACAAGCAATCAGCACTTTTCAGTATCAACTTGTGACCTGGAAGTTTGTGGTTTCTGGGTGCATCTGTACAACCTGTGTTACACAACAGTGCATCAACACAAATGACATATCCATTAACTGTGATGAGAGCTACTATTGTAATTCAGACCATAGAAGTATGAGACAAGTTCCCATGCTCATTTCATGTCATTCTATAACTACAATTGTATAACAGTAAGATCAGAGACATTGAATAAGAATTTTAGATGGAACTGCTGTCAGCCTTGACAAAGTCAAATTCTTTGGAACCACAAAAGTTGACTTGTATGTACCAGGTTTGTCTCTTGTACAATGTACCAACAAAATACACTGAATTTGTGCTGAATAATAAGTGTCTGTGGAAGTACACAATGTATGTGTAATCCATAAATTGATGTCAAATCATGATGGACATCAGTTAGCACAGTCAATATATTTTTCAGCTGGTCTTTACCATGTGAAAGTTATTCAGCCAAATCTATGAGCTGACTAGCACATCCACTGAAATTATAGTTGTCATGACAATGACTCCAGTGAAACAGCATAAATAAGTTCATGGGACTATGAAATGTTGGTTTGTGCTTTACAGTCACCCAATATCCCTCTACAGCTGTAAGTTTTTGGCTCAGTATACTAAGCACAGAGCAGACTTCTTTCTCCTGGATTTTTTAGTCTCTCCCTGATCTCCGCTCGACTCACTGCTAGATCCAGCTTTGTCCATTTGAGTTTTACTCCTCTGCGGGTTGCCCTTTCCACCGCGCAGAGCCGTACCATTGTCGCCGGACTGGTTGGCTTGAGCCTCCCCTGCAATGGCTGCAGAACTCATGCTGCTATCCCCGGCACTAGAATTTGACAAAATCAGAACAACAGAGCATAGCATGAAAAATTCTTACTAATACACTAAAAAACAAGGAAAAGTAGAAATTACGCGGTGCGTAATATATGTCCCCGCCGGAAGTAGCATTCAGTAGCAAAATGTACAATATAGGTAAAAAGATGAAGATCAAAGGTCAAAGAGGTCAAAGGTCAAAATTCTATGTAGAAGTTTTGAAGCCCTCACCTAGTGCCATCACATAAAGCAAACGGAATCGAAATCGGGTTAGAAATGGCGAAGGAGTAGCATTTTGTAGCCAATGTACAATATAGGTAAAAAAATCAAGGTCAAAGGTCAAAGAAGTCAAAGGTCAAAATTCTGTGTAGAAGTTTTGAAGCCCTCACCTAGTGCCATCACATAAAGCAAACGGAATCGAAATCGGGTTAGAAATGGCGAGGGAGTAGCATTTGGTAGGAAAATGTACAATACAGGTCAAAAATCAAGGTCAAAGGTCAAAGAAGTCAAAGGTCAAAATTCTGGGTAGAAGTTTTGAAGCCCTCACCTAATGCCATCACATAAAGCAAACGGAATCAAAATCGGGTTACAAATGGCGAAGGAGTAGCATTTTGTAGGCAATGTACAATATAGGTCAAAAATCAAGGTCAAAGGTCAAAGAAGTCAAAGGTCAAAATTCTGTGTAGAAGTTTTGAAGCCCTCACCTAGTGCCATCATATAAGGCAAACGGAATCAAAATCGGGTTAGAAATGGCGAAGGAGTAGCATTTTGAAGCAAAATGTACAATATAGGTCAAAGGTCAAGGTCAAAGGTCACAACTGAAATTCTGTATAGAAGTTTCAAAGCTCCCATGTAGTGCTATCATATAAAGCAAACAGAATCAAAATCGGGTTAGAAATGGCGAAGGAGTAGCATTTTGAACATTTTGATCACACACGGACGCACACACGGACACACGGACGGACGGACACACGGACGGACGGACACACGGACACACACACGTACGGAGCCCGTTTCATAGTCCCCTGCTCGAACTCGTTCGGCGGGGACAAAAAAAGACCACAACAACAACAACAGACAATGTGTAGATTGATTGTACATGAGTTGTCACCCGACTACCACCCCCAATACCCCCAGTACACTTTGTGAGTAATGCAGAGCACGAACAATTCACTTTACCAGTACTTTTGTTCTGTTTTTGGTTGTTAAATTTGTTTTTCTTTTATTTTTTCATCTACGCCTGACATAATCGGTTTAGGAGCCACAACCCATCTTGTACACTGTAGAAGTCTCTTGGCTGTTATACAGATTACAGACATGTTCCTTTCACAAAAAAGGGCATTGCCAGTGCCAGTACGTGGAAGTTGTTGAAAATAAAGGGGACTGACAAATGAAAGATAGAAAGAAAAAAGAGAGGAAGAGATGGTGAAATAAGAAAAGAGGTAGGAAGCACACACTCACACAACATGACATCATGTGTTCCAGAGATGGGAAGAATTATGGTAGGTTTGTATGTCTCGATGCTATTATTACTAGGGTTTATTTCAAGTACTTTTGATTAGAGTGGATAGAAATAACTTATTACCTCTCATCAGACCTGTCCGCATCCTGTAAAAGTAGATCGAGGAGCAAAATTGTCCCCGATTTGTTTTCGGCCGCGATGCGGTAGTGATCGTTGGCAGCCAGAGCCATGTCGAATTTCTTGATTTGGGACTTGCTGTCGAAGGAGGCCACCAGCTCTTCAGTGGGCAGGTGCCACGCCTTCAGGGTGCAGTCTCGGGAGGCGGTCAGTAGGTATTGGTCATCATCCGAGATATGTAGGTCCATGATTGCATGGTTGTGTCCCTCCAGAAAGCTAAGGCATCAAAACAAAGAAGTAGATACGGTTTATACAGAGTACGCCACTGGAATAATAGGCAGACCACACTTTTTAATGTACCCACACACAGACTGGTCATATCTGTTCAAAAGTGTTGCACTCGTAACTCTACAAATGGATAACTCGCAAATGCCTTTACGAGGACTTGTTGCACTGTCAGAAACTGAACTGATACATTGTATCTCCTGTGTGACTTCATCTTTTCTGTCGTCAACTATCTCCTTTGTTACAATTTGTCCACAAATTGCTTTTCTTTGAGCAATTTCATCCTGTTTTAAACAACTGGGTCACATTTCCAGTAAATTTGGCTAGTTAGACTGCTAGTACGTATTTCAACCATCTCTTCCCAACATCTATAAATACTAAAGGCCTATGCCAAGTTCTATATTGTCTTTGGGTACTGTTTTGGGGTACAGAGCACAAGATCCCTTTGGCACATCTGTGTCTGTTTTTCTGTCATCTCAGTATGATCCCACTCACTGGTCTTTGGAATCGTCATCTTCCAGAAAGTTCCACACGTGTAGCTGGTTCTGACCAGTGTGAGACCCCGACACGATCCTCTTTCCGTCATTGGTGAAGCCGACGCAGATGACCTCTGCCGTGTGAATGGTCAGTCTCTTGACCACCTTGCCCATGGAGTCGCCTTGCAGTGACCAGAGGAGACATGTGTTCCCAATGCCAGTGGCAGCATAGCGACCTATCAGAGGAAGCAGAAGAGTATCATGCTACTCTTTGATTCATGAAGATATACCTATATATATATATATATATATATATATATATATACAATTGTATATATACACTTACATATATTTCATCATGTTATTTCAATTACATGTAATACCATATCCCAATTATACAAATTTATTGCAACGCAGGATTAACAATTTGTACAAAAAGGTGGGAGTGTCATAAAACAAATACAAACAACAGTGTAACATAAGTATAGTACATACACACCTGCAACTACAAGCACATATGAACCTACATATTATTCAAATAAATTATACAAATATACATGTATATACATGTATATATATATATATATATATATATATATATATATATATATAAATATATACATTGTATACGTGTACATGTATATCACATAATCGGCATATAACATGAAATACAGTACAGGTGTATCTCTGACCACAAATTTGCCTATGATGGCTGCAGCATTTGTTACAATGGCATGTGTTATGCCATGCAATTCTTTCATAAACTCAATCCTGTAAAAATGTTTCATCATTGCTTAGTCCATGATTCTGTTTATGCATCAGGTTAACCCTTTCTGTACCAGGGACTATGGACAGCATCTGCAACTACAGTGTAAAGGGTTTTCTGTGCCAATTAGCCCTCAAAGCACACAAAAGGATTCAACAAGACATTGGAACTGATTTAAAAAAAAAAAAAACATAAGATGACAAGATTAAATTTGGAAACTTTGTTTGGGAGGAGAAGAGGAGAAGATTGGTTGCATGAATTTGGTAATTCAATTTGTTTAGCGTAGGAAGACAAGAAGGCAAGATGAAGGAACTAGAATAAAAATGAATTTCTGTAGGATGAGAAAACAATCTTCTCATTTTCCTATACTTCCAGTCCTGTGTAAGTCGACTTGCTGAATCTCCTCATCTCATATTCTTAACATTAAAGGGATCGTATAGTTTTGGCTGAGACCTAATTTCAGGTTTCTAACATTTTTTGGTGAGATAATGAGAAACCTCGTATGAAATATGAAAGAGCATGTAATTCTTTGATTAATTCAACGTTTATTTGATGAAAATTGGTTTTGAAATGGCTGAGATATCCCAAAAAGAGTGATTCTAATAAAGTGTGGGACCCACACTTTACTACGATCGCTTTGTTTTACTTCGTTTTTGGATGTTTCAGTCATTCCAAACCAGATTTTCATCAAATAAACTTTGAATTCCTCTTAAAATGGTATGTTCTGTACTACATCATAAGTGTTTTCTTGGTATCTCACAAAAAGTTAAACGCCCAATTCTCATCTCCACCAATACTGTACCATCCCTTTAAAGCATTCAGAGTCTTAAGAGATTTTGAAGATTCAGATTCATGGGGGCATTTCATGAAGCATTTTGTCGGATATTCTTTCTGACAAACTTGCTCTCAACCAGTCAGATGCAAGGATTTCAGTAGCTTATAACAGTTTGTCAGAAAAAAAAAATCTGACGAAAGGCTTCATAAAATCCCCCCCCCCCCCCCCCCCCCCCCCGGTCTGGACATTTTTTAATATATGTATATATATACATATACATATATAGATATAGAAATAGATATAGATATAGATATAATACATGTATAATTATATGCATTCTACACTGACCATTGTTACATACAGCCAGACATCTCACTGCAATCTCCTGCTCCTTTGCAGAGAGCAGACATTCTCCCGTATCATAGTTCCAGATCCTAAGCATGCCTGTGCTGTCCCCTGACACAATGAAGATGTCTTCCCCCTGCATTGCGGTATCCACAAGCTCCACCGAACCTTCATGCCCTGTAAAAGACAAAATGAACACATCTCAGCATAGGAAACATCAGCAAAGTTTGATGAAATTCAGAAAATCCGCTGAAAAGTTTAGAATTTTCAAAGTTTTGGTGCAGTCATCGATGGATGAGAAGACTATTATTTGTGATTTCACATATGTATGGATTGTCTGATTTTCCTCCAACTTCGCTGATGCGTTCTAATAATATTTCTGCATTCCCTGAATTCACATAATATACCAGTATTCAGGATTTATTCTCCTTTAAATTACATACCTTCCAAAGTAAGCCTGCAAGACTTGTTGTCGAGTTTCAAGACTTTCACCATCATGTCCTTGGACCCAGTCACCACCTCATCATCGCGCCCCAGTGCCATGCACAGGATTCCCTTCTTGTGCTCCTGGAGGTCAAAGGGTGGATCTGATTGGCCAGTTTGGTCCAAGTCCCACACCCTGACCACGCCCTCTTCCTTCAGCCCACCAATCAGCTTCTTCCCGTCCCGACTGATGAGGAATGTGTAGACAAACCCCACCTCCTGTCTGAAAACTTCGCAGCTGGCAAAGTTCCAAAACTTGACGCTGTCCTCCTTGCCGCTTGTCACGGCCGTCGATTTGTCCGGTGCTAAGGTCAGACCATACGCGTGTCCGTTGTGTCTCTCTCGCTTCATCACCTAAAGTTTGTCAACAGAGAGTGAGGGATAGAGAGAGAGAGAGAGAGAGAGATGCATGATGGGAGAGAAGAGCGACAGAGAGGATGACGTTCACAATAGACACCACAGTGTGATTGGGATCTAGACTAAAATTAAATCGACAAATAAGATATGCTGAGGTAGAGTCTTGCACTTCTGTATGATCATCCTTGGACAAGATGTTCTGTCTAGGTCACACCCAAAACTTTATCATTTTGTTGTCCGCTAGTTTTTCAGCAACACACATGAATGATTTTGATAAACCTTCACGTATTCAATATAATGTTAAAGAGGTGGTTATTTAGTTAAGCTTGAAAGAGGAATGGAAAGGCAATAAAACAATGAAGACAAGACAGGAAAACATTATCCCCATCATTCTATTATGCCATTTCTCAGTCTTCCGTTGTGATGACTGCATTGTTCAAACTTGGCGGGCCAACTGATAATTTGAAATATATTTCACACACGGAAAGCCCAAGCCTAACAGTCAGTACTTTTGTCAGTGCGTCATTCAGCAGTAGATTTCCATTCATGCAACAATGTGCCACTCACGATTTTCCTTCTGTAGTCCCACACTTTGGCACTCTTGTCGTTGGATGCGGTGTAGATGGTCTGCTTGGATGACCCTGTGACGTCAGAGATCCAGGAGGAGTGACCCTCCAAGGTAGTGATGAGAGGACACGCAGCATCGCTTTGGTTCAGATCCCACACCTTGAGACAGTCATCCTTGGATCCCGACACCAGTATGTCTCTCCCCGTTGGATCATCGGGGTCACGTGGTCCATACCACAGACAGGTTATGTTTCCTTCATGACCTTGGCATCAGAATAACAACGAAGTTCACTGATATCATTATGGTGATTAGCCAAGAATCAAAGGCAATTACCGGTTCAGGTCTACAGTGAGACAGTAAACGGTCTTTAAGTCAACTCTTACGCCCGGCTCTTATACGTCATGGATATGTACGCAGTCTAACTCCATAAAAATTCTGATAATTTGGGGAGTGGTCCAAAGCGGGGTTCAAAGCTTTTAGTAGAAGAAAACATAGCACTGCCAATTCTGGCAAATATGGTACGTGCAATATGCAGTAAGGTATGTATATGCTTTGATTTGTCACACAGCGAAATACCAAAATTTCGGTAGCTATGGATTGCCAAGTGATAAGTGGACGTCATCAATACAACACAGAACATCGGTCAGAAATGTTAACTGAATAAATCTTTGGTAACCAAAAGAAAATTAACAAATGAATAAACTAAGTGTAATCTAAGTGTCTAAGAATAAACTAAGTGTACTTTATCAAATTGGATTGATTAGTGATCAAGTGGAAATACAAAATCAAAGACATATAATGCAGTACAATAAGTGTATTACAATTCCGAGTGCGTGACTGCATAGGGTGTTCGTGTAAAGTTTATCAGATTAATAAGCGTGGAAATAAACTAGCAATACATGTGGTGAATGAAAAACTTACATTTTTTTATAAGAATATTAACGTCTTACAACAACTATAAACGGTTATAAAGTATAAAACACTTGTGTGAATACGTACCATGGCATACTATCACAGCTGCGTGTTGTTCAATGTCCCAAACACGCACCGAAAAATCCTCCGAACCTGACGCAATCAGCTTGTTAGTCAGCGCAAGCAGACAAGAAATTCCTTTCCGATGTCCTTCCAGGAGTCCTTGAGGTGCAGCCGGCTTCTCTGTGTACTTGCAGATTTTGATAATGCCATCTTTTCCTCCTGTAACTATGGAGCTCGCGGATTTGATATGAGCAAACGCCTTCACCTCACCTGCTCCGTGGGCTTCGATGCTGTGCAGGCACTCCTTGGATTCAACGGACCAGTGCCTGATGAAACCATCCTGGCAGACCGAAAAAAGTTCCGTTGCTGTTTCGAAGCAGACAAATCTGACATTCTCCGGATGTTCCAGTGTAGCTGTTAGCGTTCCGTCATTTAGATCCCACATGTACACATTCGTTCCTTTCTCGGATCCAGCTGTCGCCACACTGTCATCACTGCTGATCTGAAAGGAGCTGAGAGCAAAGTCATCGCCCGTCTCCAGTCGCAACAAGCACTCTCCGCTCGTGAGTTCAAAGAAGCCCAACGTCTGACAACCAAATATGACATGCTTATTGCTATGACTCAAAGATAGAGAAATTTTCCCCGAAGCTTTAGCTGACCCTCCGACTTGCAGCGTGTGGACAAGCTCTGCTGTTGCCACGTCCCAGACATTCGCCATGGGTTTTCCTGAACCATCTTTGCACACGGTCACCAGAGTATCGGCAGACGTTGTGCATGCGACGGCTTCCACCCTGGATGGGTGACCAGCAAGCGATGTCTTCAGCTGCCCTCCTGGTGGGATTAGGCATGCTCCGCGAGGAATGATCAAAGGTTTGTCGGTCTGTTGGACCCACAATTTGGCTCCGTGAATGAGTCGATCAAGATTTGGGTACATTTCTACAAAGTCTGCAATTCGCCCTATTAACTGCCCTGCTAGGGAGAATGGGTCTTCTTTTAGGTTACTTCCACAAAGGTACATAGCATCGATCAAGAGAGCACTTTCTTCATCATATTCCTTGAAATCATTGATGACGTTAATGAAAGACAGGGCTCTCAACTTCGTCAAAATCCATTCAAAGTTGTACATGATGTGCTCTACCAATCCTTCAGGAACGTTGCCATTCTGCTTAGAATAAGTCAGATGGTACGGCAGCTCTTGGAGCTTCCTGATATTGAAGACATCGTCACCGTACATGAGGGGTTGCGGCGCTACTTGGCGGTCGGCGTCTGGGAAATCCTTGTGGCGCCTTTCTAGCCTTATTGGTTTGATGGCTCCATTACTGTACTCCCCAAGAAACATGTCTGCAAGCAGGCCATGCCGCGACTCTTTGGTTTCTGCATCACCTAGATACCGTCTGTTGGCAGTTTCAATGAACTGGCGATGATACCATGCAAGAACAGTCTTCCCACCAGCTTGTCGCTCCACAACAAACTCGGAAATGTCGTATCGCAACCGTTTCCAAACGGAGGAAGGAATGCGGACGACACCCGTAACTGGTGGATCCCAGTATTGGTACACATCGTTCAGGACCTTGTCATCACAAGAGAGAACGTCCTCCATTTCTGCTTCTGTGAGTCCACTCTTTCCTGCAGTCAGGTATCCAAGGGCATGGGAGACAAAGATTTCTCCGTGGCGATCTTCAAGATCTTTATAAAGATATGTGATTGCCTCGACAACGTCTCCCGGAAGCTCGATGTCCCCTATTTTCTTGTACGATGGCCATGTCGCAAACTCCTCGAAGAGCAACTTCAGGAACAGAGGTCGCGGACACTTGTTGAAAACTGCCGAAACCGCATCGATCTGCTCCTGGGAGAGTTTCCTCTTTCTGCTCTCGAGCCAGCCACCAATGATCGTGATGGCAGTGTCCTGGGGGATAGCTTCGACTGCAACGTACGCCATTGGGTCCGTGAGAGTCATACGAATATTACCAAGGCAATTGTGCTCTTTCGGCAGCATGGAGACCACGATGTAAGTGTTCTCTGGGAGGATCTTGAGCAACCAGTTCATCTTATGTGCGTTGTTGTTGTCGTTGAGCTGATCTATGCTGTCGAAAAGCAGCAGCAAGGGCTTGTCCTTTGATGGAAGACGTCTTATCAGTGCGTTGAAGACCTGAACCAGTTCGGAGAAGTCTCGCATGTGATTACCATGAGGAGGTTTCTCTCCATACGCAAAGCAGATCTAAATGGATGGAACCGATAAGACAAGATACACATTTAAGGGAGAAAATGTCGATAAAAATGCATGTATTGCGAGAATCTCAGACAGATGTAAATTTATAGACACTGTTATTCAGCTTTCACGCAGGATTTATATTCACGAAGCTATCGGCCTCGCGCGCCATGCTCAACTAAATGATATTTTATTATGACAAGTATACATAATAGCATTGATTTTAAGGGCATTTTTTATATCATTGGCACGATGAATCTCAACTCCGTGCAAAGATTGGAGGAGCTTGCCCAGAGGGTCGTAACGTGGTCATAGCATAGAGATGAGATCTCGAGGGACGACAATTCCAACAGTGCCTCAAATGAAACTAGTCCACATCTGTTTAATACACGGAATGAAAATACATTGTAAATCAAATTCACTTGGTTGATCGAGATCACGCCGGCCAATTCACACATCAGACGCTGCCATACAGACGTTCCAAGCATTGCGATGCGTACGTACCTCACAAGTACCTAACAAAAAGCAGTTGGTTCATATACCATTTGGCTGCAAGTAATTATTGAATTCATGTCCCCGATTTCAACTTATCAGAATCGAGGATTCGAAGAGCTTGCTTCCAAAAGACGCTATTAATGATAGTTGTAGCGCTTTTTGGAAGCAAACTCTTCATATACATACGTAATTACGTATATACATGTATAAAATGTATATATATATATATATATATATATATGAGTGTGTGTGGACCAAATTTGCGATATATGAAAAACAAACTAAGTTTATTTACATTATGTCACTGGAGAAAAACAAACCTGTGCAAACATGCTCTGGATGGTGGTAAGTATCGAGGAACTCCTTGCCGATGTGCCAAGGAATCGCAGCACCACCACACAGTTCTTCCCCAGCCATTGTTTGGCGAGCTTGGCGACCATGGCCATCACGGACGTCTTACCGGACCCTGAGACACCGTGCACCACGATGGGCTTACAAGAGTTGCCCTGGCAGTAGGACCGGATGGAAGACAGGACCTCTTCTCTGCCGTGAAAGTCCCTGTAGGAGCGAGAATTGACCGTGAGAGTTTGCCAGCCAAAACGGGTCTAGAGTCTCATACCGAATGACAGTGCACTCCTATTATTATAACGAAGTTTTTCGGATCGGCGGTTTTCTTCCGTTATTTCCAAATTTCGCTGATAGCCGAACAGTACACTATGTAAATATTATATTCATGTAATTATGTAGACTCTGGAGACCTGAATTCTTACTCCATTGTAACGAGAATTCCCGTTATACCCGTGCTCGAGTCGTTATTAACGGTCCGAGTGCACCGTAGTTCACGTCAAGTGAAAATGACGCAAAATAGATCAAAGCAAAACATTGACAGTTAAATAGAAGTTCTTTGAGGGTTGTTGTTGTTTTTTTTATTCAAATTCCCGCATATCACTTGAAACACAATATACTCGCCAGTACATTACACACAATCATGATTGTCATCATAAGCCAATTAAGTGCACACGAGTAGAAGAAACGTATAAGTTTACCGCATTATTTCACGATTTCGCGTCGCGGACAGCAGGTTACACTTCAACGGGTGTAGGGCAAATACCCCGGACCCTTCCCCTGACCCTAATCCTAACCCTGAACCTAATCATAACCCTAACCCAAACTCTAACCGTAAACCTAATCCTAACCCTAATCTTTACTGGAACCTTATCATTAACCAGTATTTTGCGGGGGGGGGGGGGGGGGGGGGGGCAATTGCCCTCGGGGGTAATTGCCCTGATACGCTTCAACATGTTATGAAAAGAAAGCTTATGGTCACTTTAACTCACTTGCACTTCGTTTTCGAAAACGATGCATGATGCAGTAGTTCCTGGTAGAGCGTCGATATCATGGGGATAACGCACCCCCTTGACTTTCGACCTTCCAGTCTCTTCTCTATCATGGCCTTTATCCTGCCCTCAAAGACGCTGCTCATCTCTGCCAGGTATGAGGCATGCTCTGGACAGTTGGTCGGGTCCAAGCCGTTGACGCTCCACGGCACGGTGTACCTGTGCAGGGCCTCGGAAGGTACCGCGCCCTGTATGAACTCGGTTTTCAGTTTCGCCATTAGTTCTCGATTCAACTCGTTGTAACTTGTAGTCCCGGCTTCCCTGAGGGAGAGAAGAGATATACGGGAATACAAAATTTGATGCAAAAAGATCGTTACATAAGATGTAAATCGCAAAATCTAAATAACGCGAAGACTTTACACCTCACACAAGGGCATATTCTTTACTAGTGTTGAGTGAGAATTTCAGCTTCTGCTGTTTGGACGTTGCTTTTTTTCGAAAAAAAAAACCTGCATGGAACTATAATGTCAAAATAAAATGTGTCGATCACCGTAAGTAAAGTATCACGAATTATCGCGCAAGTCACGTACAACATGACTTATTGTAGCGAATATCCATCGACAACAGCACAACAAAATTGGCCCTTACAAAATGATTGTAATGACGATAGGCATTTCGTGAGAAACTTTCTGAAAACGCACTTTAGTATCTGGACTGCCCTAAAAAGTATTCTTAAGACAGAACTTGCGCGGGAAGACAAACATGGAATTAGACTTACGGACACGGACATATTGATAAGAAATATAAAGGGTACGGTTTACACTTTCTTTCCGCTGCCTATGGCAGAAAACTGTACATCACTTATTTCCATTACTTATATCTTGGTAATAAACGTAGTATTCCGTCTTAACAATACCGCCACAGAAATGGCATGTGTCTTTTTTAATCGATTCTCTAAGGCGATCATGGAATAACATTCACGTTACCGTGGATATAATTTCGCATTAAGAACAAAAAATGGAAAAAAAAGCTGTTTGCGATTGAAGATGATACAGGAATACGTACTCGTCCGTCATCAGGTCAACGAACTTTGATATGGTGCCTCTCTGCTCAAAGGAGGGTTCCAATCCCGTGAATTCCCGGATGAAGAAAAGACATGATTCCGAAATGTTGCCATTGCCCTCAATCCCATGCCGAATTTCTTCCTCGGTCACTGAAAAAGCAAAACGATACAACACGTTTGTTTGTTAGTTTCTTTGTTTGTATGTGTGTTTGTTTTTATTCTTACAAACCTCTCCTGGTTGTCAAAATAATGGAAAGTATCTTCATGCAACGACAATTCATATTTTTAATTTCGTTGCGTCAGTCACTGATTAATCAATTTCTGCAGCATAATGATAATTAAACTTGCTATTGTTTTTGCATAATATTCTCTTCAACAGAAAAAAAAAAAGATACGGTGAAGACGACATCTTCGCTAAGCAGTTTAGCAACATTAAAGATTCATTACACTGTGTCTATACAGCTCTCGTCTCACTATCCACATTTAAGCCGCGCATCTGCGCATCGTCGAGACAGGCATTTAATTCTCATTCTTCAAAATCACGTTGATATATCCCCGACTATGTTACTCCGGTATATATAACTGATATATACATGAAGCTGAGAGCTCCAAGAAGTACAAGGTAGCGCGCGCGCTATACGACGCATACTACAAAATCCCCGTTCCCGTGTTTCTAACTGACCTGACATGATGAATGGGTGCATTTCTTCAGCGCTGTAGATGCCGGCCTCGGTGGCGAGACGCGCCGCCTCGTCGAAGGCCTTCCGCATCTTGTCGAACATCGCCCACCACGTGTTCCTAGCTGCCTCCTGTTTCTCTGGGTCTGTGGAGTCGTAGTACTCAATCAGGTGCTTCGTGATCGGCTGCAGGGTGTAGACGGGCGGCACGGCGTTCGTATCCTGCAGGTACCACTTCTTGACGAGGTCGACCACATCTGCATCGACGACGTCGGCATGCTCTAACATGATCCCCAAGAGCTTTTCGAAAGTTGTGGATTCGACGTTGGCATTAAGAGGACGGTAACCGTATTTGTCGCCGAGGAAACCCTTTCAAAGAAATAAAAATCAAGTGATTTATATTTGATTTACTTCATGGAATAATCTACTGGCAATTATAATTGGGGGTAATTTCAGTCGAACATTTTGCTTTGGAACCGGGCGCATTCCAGTAAAGTTTACGTTTGAAAGCTTCTTCTACAAATACTCACCACGAGATAGGGACCCTGCGACATGCGCTTACATCGGTCTATTTCGGCGAGGCAGAGAGCGGAGGTCAAGTGGTCAGCCGTGGCGCTGTCTCGCACGCCCCACCTCATGTCCACCACCTCGAATTCGAGTCCCCGCGTCTGGCAGAATCGCCGCAGTTCCGGGAACACTTCTCGGATCAGCTTGTTCCTCTCCTCTTTCATATCTGCGACAAATCATGCGATGATACAAAGCCGTACATAGTATTCCATAATGTAATAATGTACAGGGCATGGATTTACTCAATTCGTGCCTTTCTTGTATATCTGGCCCGATGGTCATCCACCTTTACAAAGTTGTATCAGTGAGTATTTTGCTACGCATTACTTCAATTTGTGGCAGCATTCCAATAAGACCCATGAATGATGAAGTTGGTCTTTGTCACCCAAGCTTGCCGCTTCAGTATTTCCATTGCTCTACGAGATGACCCTGTCATTATCATCACCACCCCAGCATCGGTAGGTATTCTTTAAAAGGGACTGTACAGCACTGGTTGAGGTGGGGATTCATGTTTTGAACATTCCTAAGTAAGAAAATGAGAAACCTCTCATGAAATACGAAAGAACATGTAATTTTAAGAAGGATTTAACGTTTATTTGATGAAAATTGGTTTTGAAATGGTTGACATATCAAAACAAGAGACCCGCGGGTCTAGCGCTCACCTGAGTATCGCAAGTTCACCTTTCACGCAGTCACTAATCTAAATTATTCACAGCTCTACTAACATTTGACTAGGCATTCTCAAGTAGAAGATGAAAATGTACAATAAGGGCCCAAATTTTTAAGATTCCTTAATTTGGGGGGATTGGGGCCCCCTGGGGCCCTCTGGGTGGGGCATGGTGCCCATTTTGATAAATTGAGATCCTGACCCCCTAAGGATGTTACCTGCCAAGTTTGACGAAAATCCAATATAATAAGGTTTTCAGGAAGAAGATGAAAATGCACAATTCAGGCCCCCATTTGGACCTTCCCACCCCCCCCCCCCGCCCCCACAAGAGGCACCCCTGGATCTGCTATGAACAAACTTGAAACTACAGTCATTAATGTACTCACTCATAGTATTATCTTAGCTCTATAACTTCTGATTCTAGAGAAGATTTTTAAAGATTCCTTTAAAATTCCGTGAATTTTGGGGGTTTGGGGCACCTCTGGGGCCCCCCCCCCCCTGGGTGGGGCATGGGGCCCATTTAAAAAAAAAATTGAGATCCTAACCCCCTAGGGATGCTACCTGCCAAGTTTGGTGAAAATGGGTCATGGAGTTCTCAAGAAGAAGATGAAAATGTACAATTTAGGCCCCATTAGGACCCCTCCCCACCCCTCTCCCCTGGGTCCCAAGGGGGCACCCCTGATTCTGCCATGAACAAACTTGAAACTACAGTCATCAACGTACTAACTCATAGTATTAACTTAGCTCTATCACTTCTGGTTCTAGAGAAAAAGATTTTTACAGATTCCTTAATTTTTTGGGGGGGGGTTGGGCCCCCTGGGGGCCCCCTGGGTGGGGCATGGTGCCCATTTTGACAAATTGAGTTCCTAACCCCCTAGGGATGCTACATGCCAAGTTTGATGAAAATCGGTCTTGGGGTTTTCAAGAAGAAGATGAAAATGTAAAAAGTTTACGCACGACGCACGACGCACGACGCACGACGGACGACGGACGAAGGGCGATCGCAATAGCTCACTTGAGCCTTTGGCTGAGGTGAGCTAAAAAGTGATTATAATAAAAGGCGACAGGCCACGCCTTTTATTAGGATCTCTTTGTTTTACCTTGTTTTTGGATATCTTAGCCATTTCAAAACCGATTTTCATCAACTAAACTGTTGATACCCTTTAGAATTGCATGATCTTTGACATCTCAAAGAGTGGTTTCTGAATACTCACAACCAGAACAGTACACATCCTTTAAATTCATACACCTTGGTCGAGAAGGGAATTGTTAGTGATTAAAGGAACATCTTGTCCAATGACGTAAGCATTAAAAATTAATAGATATCAGGCTGTGACGCGAACTTTCCTCTAGTAATCATTCAACAAATGAATATCTTTCACACTAACCTGTCCCACATATCCACAGTTGTGAATAACTACTTTCAGTGAATGTCAGCGGTTTAAAAAAGTAGGAAAAAACAACGACAACAAACGCAAATACCCACGAAAAATACAGCACATATTGTGTAGAATCACAAATAGTGCACTACAACACAAAACGTATAAGAATCAGAGGAAAATCGAGTATGGTGTATTTTATCTTGGTATTGGGTTCTTCATTGCCTCGCTGTGAGAAAAATGAAATCATTTTTTAATCAACATTAGAAATATTTCCTTCACAATAACTTATTTTCAAGTTCTTAACTTCTTGTGATAACATGGAAGTGACATCTACATGACTACAATGCATCTCTTTCAACATCGATGTAAATATTCCATATCTAATCAGCTATAAAATGTAATGAACGAAACCAAATGAAACGTAACAATCTAAACAAGTAAACTAAATGACATCATGTAATAATAGCATCACAAGGGATGAAATACTATACTTCCAAGTTCAACCACGCTTGCGGATGTTGCGATCATTTTTCAACCAAGGACTAATTTGCGCCGTCTAAATTACCAGTGAAAGTAGAGCTCATAAAAATCCGCACGATGTTGGATTCCTGCTCTGGCAAGTCCTCGGTCTCCCCCTGGACCAGCGCGCTGAATCCGGGCAGGCTTTCGTCCGCCATTGTCTCTGTCTGTTGTCGTCCGTTGCTGATGAATCGAAAGTAGATTTACTTCCCTGTATCGGAGAGATCAAATAAATATAACTGAAGGCGTTATGATATATAGACTTTTTTATGCGCACCATAAACACACTGCTTGTCCTTCATGAGTACAGAAACTACAATTAATTTGTCTGCAAGGTGAAAAATTGATGCATTGCAAATCGGATTTTGATAGTACTCCCACTTTTGTTGTACTAAGCAAAACACCTGCAATGCTTTGTTACCAGAGAACAAACCCTATAAATATTTCATACAGAGAAGTTTAGTATATTCTCTCATCGTAGGAGGAACCTTTCCAATATAACGTGACGCATTTGCAAATACTGAGCTCCGATTATTCGCAGTTAAAATGCGGATATGATATTAAATGATTGTGATTCCTCGTTGGCTTGGAAAGCCTCCAACTAACTGCCTGCCAGCATCTCCGTACCCAAAAGTACGGACAGTGGGGAAAATGAATCATCGGTGAATAATCGGGGTCACTATATAAGAATCAACACATCCAGGGTACGAGCAAAGTTCTACCATATGCAGTGAACAGGAAATTAGAAGATTATGATATTTAAGAGATCAATATCGCACCCTAACTTATGCAACATGAAAATTAGAGAGCACAGGGAATAACCATACTGTTGACACACAAACACATACAAATTGTACTTACACACAAGTAGTCATAAAAAAAAAAATATGCACGAGACTGCATAGATTATATAGGCCTACACATAATGAAATTTAAACACTAACATTGTCTGCGCTTTGCTTTGTTTTGTTTTGCGGGTGTATTTTTTCACACCTTTGAGTTTCGGCAAAAGGAAAGCTCAACCCCGAGGCGTTTCACGCTAGAAATAGACCAAGTCTTAGCTTTTAAACAGTTCCATTCGGATGCAGCATTATACACATCCCACTGCGCTAATGAGATCTATAGAAAAGCAACACAATACAAGGCACACTGTAGCTCCTTGCCTATATTTCACACCAATTCCCATCCGATTACAGATACATCCACTTTTATTCTAGTATTGTCAGGAATATTCTTTACAGAATTCGTCATTCGTTTTCAGGCGACTCATGAACGAAATCTGCAGCATGGAGAAGGCGACTCTTATGTACTCGATCTTGTTCCTCATTAAACATAATCAAGTATGTAGTTCAGCCTTGCGGTTCAGGCAGTGGCCAGCGTACGATCATCCCTGTAATCATTTCTATTATTTTGAAAAATATAACAGTATTAGATAAAAAATTGAGAATTTGAAGATTCTATTCTCATAACATGAGAAGCATAAAATGAGAAGCATTTCATAATAACATTAAAGACAGAGTGAATATCTCTTCTAAAAACTCTCTCTCCCTCTCCAGATTACCTCTACCTCTATTATGCCTGTATAAAGTCATTAAAGGGATTGTATAGTTTTGGTTGAGACCTAATTTTAGGTTTCTAACATTTTTGGTGAGATAATGAGAAACCTTTGATGAAATATGAAAGAAAATGTAATTCTATGAGGAATCCAACGTTTATTTGATGAAAATTGGTTTTGAAATGGCAGAGATATCCAAAAAAGAGCGATTCTAATAAAGTGTGGGACCCACACTTATTACAACCGCTTTTTACCTTGTTTTTGGACTTGATGTTTCAGTCATTCCAAACCCGATTTTCATCAAATAAACATTGAATTCCTCTTAAAATGGTATGCTCAGCTCTGTACCATATCATAAGTGTTTCTTGGTATCTCGCCAAAAGTTAAAAGCCCAATTCTCATCTCCACCAATACTGTACCATCACTTTAAATATCCAGTCGGGTGTCTGTGTATACGTCTAAGTCTTCATGCATGTTTGACAGAAAGATCCGTCTGTCCGGAGGAGTCTTTTTTTTTTTTTTTTTTTTTTTTACGTTATCGCTCTCAGGGGATCCGTGAAGCCAGACGCAGTCTCCGCGGAACATATTCCCAACGACCAGATACAGACAGATCTTTCGGTCAAGCATGTTTGTTGCTTGCTCCTCTTCAGAACATGGGCATCTCTTGACATAGCACTGTAGCAGGACATAGCATTCTCGTAACGATGTACGAGTACTATAACATGGCATAAGAAGTATACCAACGGTATATTCTCGCATTACCACGGAGCTGCAGAAAACAAACTACCAATATAGGCCTACCACATAATAAAACTCACCTACAATGTCGATGTCACCCTATATACACCTGTACCGCAGCTTTATTACGCTTAGAGGTGGGCTCCCATCTGTAATGGTGAACGATCGATAACGAAACGCTACGACCGTCAGAATTACAAGGTGCCCACACCTAGCTCGAAGGAGAAGAACATGGCCCTTCGTAAGCGAAGAAATACAGCGGTGACTGTCTCCTACCTGAACATCTGACGGTTTCGAAATCTCCACCTGTCGGCAGGTACTTCAATACAGCAGACTAGCCAGTGCAACTGCGGCATGTAGAGCTGTGTCATCGACTGAGCTGCAATGAAGAGCCCGAGGGGTATATTGGCTGGAGACGGAACGCTGTACATAATTATGTACGTGCACCCTATAGCTCAGCCAACACTGGTTCAGCTCGATGAGTGAGTGTGGAGGACGCTCACAATGCGTGTGCAGTCCTATTGTTTACGCCGTCGTTACGTGGAGGCGCCCTCGCAGCTGCTGCTGTCGCGGCTTATGGCTGGAAGTATATTCCTGGGCGAGCTTTGCTTTTTCTCAACCACAGGATATGAGTAATATACACTAGTATATTATATATATATATATATATATATATATATATATATATATATATATATATATATATGTATATATATATATATATATATATATATATATGATATAATATATATATATATATATATATATATATATTTGTTGTTCAGCATTCTTTATTATATCAATAAACAATGTAACATGTAAAGTCTAGGTTGTCTCCTGGATTGAACAGGAGGCACAAGGCAAAGACAAAGGACAATACAGAAAAACATGTAAATACATCATACATTGTTAAAAAAAAAAAAAACACACACACTCAATTACAGTTACGTACTCACAAACAAATTTACCAAAGATACATTTATACACAAACAAATTAAAATATGCAATACATATATTTCATTTCAAAACATACCTTATTATCAAAATAATACAACTTCATCTCATTCTATTATTTTCATTCTTTACGTTTTATATAAATCATTCTCGTAAAACCTTTGTCTCTCTCTCCCTCCCTCCCTCTCTCTCTATCTTCTCTCTCTCTCTCTCTCTGCCTCCCCCCTGCTTTTCTTATACCTTTCTTTTACTCCATTATAGTTTATATATTTACTCCAATATATATTATATAAAGTGGCATAGGAAGTGAGAAAGGAAGGAGAATCGGTGCGTAGCTTGTATATAGAAATATATACCAATAATATATATATATATACATGTATATGTGTATAAACAATATATATACATATATATATATATAAATTCAATGTGTTGTAATCTGGATCGAAACTGCGTGTTTTTGAAGGATCACTGCTGTGTTTTTCCGAGACTTTACGTATCAGCGGCAAAAAATAATTGGGAAAAACTGTATGATTAGTATGCATTGTATATAAATAGTTTGACTTTCATCATTTTACATTGTTTGTTGTATCGTATCATTTCCATGAAACATTTTTTTGCAAACCATCGTAATACTATTTTAAAAGACTCGAAGTTCATCTCTGTGTTAAAATCAAGACAGTCCACGTGACTTTATACGACTGTATACTGTCTTCATGATCTCACGAAAGACGAAAATTGGATGGAAGCTACATTTTATAACACTTTCAAAGATAGCAATTAGTTATGATGTTAAAGCCTCACAAGCTTCCAATTTAGTTTACAAGTGCAATTGCTTATTTAAAGAGACGGTATATAGTAATTTGGTTGAGACAGGGGATTCAGATTTTAACATTTTGCGAGATGATTATATAGAAACCACTTATGAAACATTATAGAGCATATAATTCTGAGAGGAATTAAAAGTTTATTAGATGAGAATCGGTTTTTGAAATATCAATAAGAAAAGAGGTTGGTTACACCTTTTATTAGGACTTCTTTGTTTTTGGATATCTCAGCCATTTCAAAACAAATTTTCACCAAATTAACTTTGAATTCCTTTTATAGAATGGTATGCTCTTTCATATCATAAGAGGTTTCTCATTATCTCACAAAGAAAGTTGCAAACCTGAAGTGCCATGTGAACCTAAACTACATCATTATACCATTCCTTTCAACTTTAATCTTTATAGAATTGACCAGTCCAGAAAGAAGAATTTGCCTTTCTCACATCATCTTTATCTGAAGACTTAATGTATTAGCAGTATGGTTGCCAAAACAAAATAATATTCTTATGTGTTTGGGTGTTGTAGTTTATCTATTTTTCAACAAACCTTATGGGAAGGTGGAGATTTTTCTACTTTTTATATTTTTTCTTCTTTTTAAATATCGAACATAATTTCATACCATGAGTTAGATAAATTTGCTAATTCTTTTCTTTGAATGAACCATAAATTACAGCCCTATAATTAAATGCTGTATTCGACCTGCTACATTGACACCATGAGCCTGCAGGGGCCCCTGCATGGACTGCTGAACGTGTCTGTCTGTGTGTGTGGGGGGGGGGGGGAGGGGGGGCTGGGGGTGGGGGTGGTGGGCCTCTGGAGGTCGCTACCCCCTTCCATCCAGAGACTAAAAAGTTCTCCTATCGATTGATCGATGGACTGGGTCAAGGATCGACCCCGTCGGAGGCCTCTCCCCCCCCCCCCCGGCCCCCCCCCCCATCCACCCCAACACACACATGTACATAACTTGATAAGACTTCCGCGACCCCTGCAAAAAAAAAATGATAATAATAATAACAATAATAATAATAATAATAATAATAATAATAATGATAATAATAATAATAATAATAATGATAATAATAATAATAATAATAATAAAATTGAATGGGACGCTGTTAGAGGAACTTACTTATACACTAATGTTTTGTAATCAATTCTTTATAGTCTTTATACACTAATGTCTTGTAATCAATTCTTTATAGTCGTGATAAAATGTCAAGTGTCCTACACAGAAGAACAGAAATAGAGACCATATTGCATCATAGATTGAAATTTTCGAAGATAGAGTAAGATTTAATCTTCTGCAAATTTAAGAGATAGATTGTTGCGGTCGAATGCGCTATCTAACCTGCTTACGCTCTTAATCTGTTCTGCTCAAGATTCAGAAAAATTTTTTGGGAAAAAAGTTCCGCCATCATCAGACCATTTTCTTTTCTCTATAATATAATAAAGGGTGATGTCGTTGTTCCGAAGGTTCGTTATTCCCCGAAACACACAGATTCCCCAGTATTATATCTACAGGTACTTGTTCGTTAACCAATATATTAAAAAAAGGGTTAGTTAATCCGAACATTATGTGCATGGCGTTATTCCGAAGGTTCATTGATCCGAAAATGGAGAGAAGCTCATACGAACGAACCGTCGGAATTACGAAACTTATTCTTATTTCTTTTTCTCGGATTAACAAACCTTCGGAATCACGAACTTTATTTCATTTTTTTTTTTCGGATTAATGATCCTTCGGAGAAACGAACATTATTTCACTTTCAGAATTACGAAACTTTGGAATAACGACCCTTACTTCAGTTTTGTTTTTGGATTAACGAACTTTCGAATCAAAGAACTGTGAACCAAAAAGAAAAAGAAAACACAAAACAAATAACATAATTAGCCGCTCGGATTTGTGCACTCGTATGTCTATGGGGGCCTATCTTTCTCTCTAGCCCAACCCCATATTCCCCTTTCTCTCCCTTTCCTTTCTCTGTTAAGAATTATTTCCGTGTATATTTGTTTTAAAGCATAAAGGTATATTGGTACTGCACTCCCGTCATATACTAGTAATTATGTAGACTCAGGGCACAAAATGCAGACACTGTGTGGTTGAACTGATTCGCTGGATCCGACTTGACAATATTGACTCATATCATAAATAATTCTTGATATTATACCATTAGTTGTCATTTTCACATCGCAAGATATACATGACGTCTGATCAATGCACAAAGTCAACTTTGCGAACGGTATAGTAATCATCCAACAAATGAATATCTTTCACACAAACTTGTCCCACAAATCCACAATTTTGTATAACTACTTTTAAATGAACGTCAGCGGTTTCAAAAGGTAGAAAAAAAAAACCAACAACAACAAAAATGCGAAAATATATACCCGCGAAATACAGCACAATAGATATGTAGAGTCATTAAATAGTGCACTACGACAAAAAAAAAAAGGTATAAAATCTGAGGAAATCGAGGGTGGTGTATTTTATCTTGCTATTAGGTTTTACATGGCCTCGCTTTGAGAAAAATCAACAAATTAAATTAAAAAAGTGTAACACTGCAAAAAAGACCAAATTCGCCTTCAGAAATATCTCCCTCACAATAAATGATTTTCAAATTATAAAATTCTTGTGACAATATGGAAAGGATGTGTACATGACCACAACGCATTCCTTTCAACATCGATATAAATATTCCATAGCTAATCAGCAGTGTTTATTTGTTTTAAAGCATAAAGGTATATTGGTACTGCACCCCCGTCATTCCAGTAATTATGTAGACTAGCACAAAATGCAGACAATGCGTGGTTGAACCAAGGAGGTTCTCTCATACCTCCTTGGTTGAACTGATTCGCTGGATTCGACTTGACAATATTGACTCATAGAAATAATAATTATACCATTAGTAGTCATTGTCATCACATTGCAAGATACATGACGTCTTATTATGTATCCATGCACAAAGTCAACTTTGTTCCGAATATTGAACGACTTTCAGCCGACATATCTGGAGACGTATTAGTTTGTGGTAACCCGCATTTGCAATATCATATACACTGCGTGTTGTTGATAGCCGAATTGTCGTTGTCATGTGCCATATATCACAAAATGTGGCAAAATCAGTGTCAGCATTTACTTTTTTTTTTAAATTTCAGGGACGGATGCGGGAAGAAACATTCAAAACTGAACAGAAAATAGTGGTAAAACGAAGGATTGGGGACAAGGCCATTAGCTCAGATAGTGATCCACTTTGGTTGAGAGCATTGTTTTTCTCCGAAAGCGTGCATGAAAGCGTGCATATAAAATACTATATAGGGATTGTTGACGGTGATCGTATAGCTATAGTGATAATGATGACCATGTTGATGCTACATGACCGCCACTGCTACAGAAGGCTCTCATTCTACTACATACCACTTACTACAACTATGACGATGATAATGATTAGATAATGACGATGATGATGATACAGTCAAACCTGTCGATAATGGCAACCCAAGGGAGACGGAAAAAGTGGCCGTTATGAACAGGTGACCGTTATAGCCAGGTGACCGCTTGACAGAGGTTGTTTTAAATGCTTTTTCTCTCGGAGGAAATTGTCTTTAGTGGTTATTGTGTACGGCAGGTGGCCGCTGTAGACAGGTGGTCGCTAAGACAGGTGTGACTGTAAATGTAGCCTAATAATAATAATAATAATAATAATAATAATACACCATTCAGTGGTAATAATAATGATAATGTTGATATTTATTATTATTATTATTATTATTATTATTATTATTATTAACATTATTATCATTATTGTTATTACTATTATTATTATAATTATTATTATTATTATTATTATTATTATTATTATTTAGTCAAGGCGCAGGGACCCAGAAAAAAAGACTTCGTTCAACCCACCCCGCAGAAAAGGTTTGACTGCATGGGGTGGTCGGTTGGACCCTCTGGAACACCCCTAGGTAGTATGTGACTCCAAATTGTGGTATCAATAAAATTTTACAGGCCATTTAAGTTGCGACAAGACCTTATTCTTCGAGAAAGAGTCTGCAAACGCTAAGACTACTACACGTACCACTAGCTCTGCTACAGGGGCAAATGCCAGTGGTGCGTGTAGTAGTCTTAGCGCATACAGACTTTTTAGGTCACAAACGAGGGTTTTTGCCTGCAAACTAACATTTCACGCCAAGCTGGGGTCGGTGTAGTGTCGTTTCTAAACGTTTTTATTTCGTGTTTATTTCTCCGAGTTGAAGTAAGCAGAGTGAGAGCACATACCCAGTGATTGCGACGCAACAACCGTTTTTGTCACAATCACTGGGTATGCACTCTCACTTTGCTTAGCGCAATGCAGCGGGCTTCTGCACAATACACAAGATGCAACTCAGAGAAATAAAGACGAAATAAAAGCGGCTAGAAATTAAGACTAGGGTCAATAATGCTTGTCGCTATTAGGGCACTGAAAATGACAAACTTATCACAGTTCTTGCACTTATTTCACGAAAAATTCATCAAAACTGCATAAAACTATATATGCACACGTTGCTAGAGATGTCAGCAAAACAGTGGGATTCATTGTATGTTATAATATTGTGCATGGTAACCATGGTAAAGGGATGCCTACAGGTGATTGGTAACCCCCCCCCCCCCCAAAAAAAAAAAAAAAATTATATATATATGTATATACATTATATATATCTGGAATGTAGACAGATTTGTTTCTTTTGCCTTTCGTGCACATCACCCATTGTAGACCTACCTCAACACTGTTAAATTAGCTTGGATAAAAGGGAAAAGACGCCCAAGAGTTTTCAATCATTGTCTCCTTAGCATTAATTCATTACTGCACGTTTTGATAATCCAGCGCACGTGTGTATTCCTTCTTTACTTTTTTACAAAAAGAAATTTATCTGCATTCTTGAATAAGCTTCCTTTACGAACATGAACAATTATTGCTTTCCTCTGCTCTCTTCCAGGATTGTTTTGCATAACCATCGCTCTGTTAATGCTCAAAAGAGCTAACATTAGAATATAATTGGCTTTGCTCTCTGTATTCACCTATATTTTTAAGGGAAATTTGTGTCCATACATTACTAAAAACTACATTACAATTTTGCTTATGTACTTTGAAATCAAATTTGTGTTGAAAGTACGACGGATACAAATTTTTCATGCATTTTACTATTCGAAAATGATCTTTCTTTCAATGGCCGTTTATTATGCCTTTGTTTACAAATATTGCTGTAACTTGAGAATGCTTCAGTATATTCTTCACATAAGTTGTACACAAAATATGCAAAAGGAAGGACATGCTCTAAAGCTTTTTGAAATTATGGGCTTTAGTTTTTGAGTTATTGACAGCTGAATCATGATTGGATAATACTAGTTGCCTTGGCAGCAGAAGATTTCTTTTATTTTTTTTTTTACAATAGTCAATAAAAAGTTTTTTTTTTTTAATTGCATCTATAAGATAAAAATAAAAAATCAAAGTTTGCAGCAGTAGGAGGTATTTTGGGGGTTACCAATCACCTGTAGGCATCCGGTTACCTTGGTAACCATGTACAATATTATAACTTACATTGAATCCTACTGTATTGCCGACATCTCTAGCAACGTGTACATATAAAGTTTTATGCAGGTTTGATGAATTCTTCATGAAATAAATGCAAAAACTGTGATAAGTTTGGTATTTTCAGTGCCCCAATAGCGACAAGCGTTACCGACCCTAGTCTTTATTTCTAGTCGTTTTTATTTCGTCTTTTTTTTCTCTGAGTTGCAACTCGTGTATTGGGCAGAAGGCCGCTGTATTGCGCTAAGTCGGGTGAGGGCACATACCCAATGATTGCGATTCGGGCGTCGCAATCACTTGGTATGCGCTCTCATTCTGCTTACTTCAACTCGGAGAAATAAAGACGAAATAAAAACGTCTAGAAACTACACTATACCGACCCCGAGCTTGGTGTGAAAAGTTAGTTTGCAGGCAAAATCCTTGTTTGTCGAAGAAAAAGTATACGTGCGCTAAGACTACTGCACGCACCACTGCACTGGCGCATGTAGCAGTGCTAGTGGTGAGTGTAATAGTCTTGGCGGGAGCAGACCCCTTTGCGTTTGATCCAACAAATAATGATGAAAAATGGCCAGTGAAATTCTACTGACACCACAATTTGGAACCACATACTACCTGGGGATGTTCATGGAGGTCCCATCTACCACCCTGTCTGGTCAAACCTTTTCTGCGGGGTGGGTTGAACGAACTCCTTAATTAAGCCTCCTACAGGAATTAGCGCCTGGACTAATTATTATTATTATCATCATCATCATCATTATTATAATACAAAATTGCTTAGGCGCATTCATAAGTCCCGCATCACACCCACATCCCATGTCATGCCTTCCACTGAGATATTGATGTGAACTGTCTTTCAACCTTCATTTCATCTTCAGTCCATCGGAGGGGCAGCCGAATCCGTGGCTGCTTGTAAACAAACTGGTGTACTGCTTCCAGCCACGTATAGCTAATCATACCTCTATTCAGTTTTAAGATAATCACTATTTTCAGTATCATCTCGCATCAAACATCTGCGGTACTACATTGGCAAAATCATGATGTCATATATATTTTTTCATGATAATAAAAACATTTATCCTACATGTTTTCAAAAGTCTTACAGTTCCTTGTGAAATGTGATCCAGGATTGACTCTAAAACGGATAAACTACTTAAAAAAATACAAAGTATTGGGTTCATGCAACATACCCTACCGTTATGATTCACGGAACGAATAGATCAACCAGCAATGCAATTTAGAAGAATATCCTGTATATCATTTGCGATTGAATAGTAAAGACATTTCCCGAATCTAAAGATAACGATGTGAAGCAAATGTTAGGGACAGGATGGCGTTGCGGAGGCTCTTAAGAAGACATTACGTTTTGGTCCAAAATCAAAATGATGTAATTGGACACGTAATGCGCCTTTTGCCGATGACAAGGCACGTCCTGCCTAGATTTTTCTGGTCTATACACATTACGTAATGTCTATTTTTGTCAGTTTGATATTATTACTACGCTTATTACACGGTTATTTCCAGGAAACCAGGAAATTGTGTATTATTGGATATATTTTGGTTGAACAATCGATTTAGCTCCTACTTATTTCTTAGAAGTATTGAAGACGTGACTAGAATTCCAAAAGATTTACTAAACGTGTAACAAAATACCGAACTAATTTCTGACGCGTATGAGTATGTACTGTTGCAAGGCTTCAATGACAACAACATCGGCCATAATGTAAACTGGTAGGACCTGTAGCAAAGTAAATGACCTGACCAGAGAAATTGACCAATATCCCCTCTTGCACAGTTAAAGAGGGATCGGTGTGTGGTTTGTGCGAAGAAGAAGAAGCTAGAGGATGAACATGGAGGAAAACATTGCCATAGAAGTGAGATATGAGGGAGAAACTCAGATTTACAACCCGAGTTATCGAACGAGCTGGCAGGACTTGCTGGCTATGGTGAGTGCATGCATTGATGTCAACATGAACTCGAAAACATCTCGTTCGTCGTTGTACGCACGTAGATATTGCACAACAAAAATGCAGAAGGCCTACCACAGTAGCCTACTGCAACTACAAACTCGCCTGTAGTGTAACGTTAAACGTTATAGTTAACGCAAGTTGAGAAGCGCATGCTGATGAACGTGATCAATGAAATGATGGAGAATTAACAGTAATTTTTCAGTTTCGTTTTTGTTTGTTTTTTACTGCATCGGGATCGACTGCTAGTCTGTACTGCAGTTGTGCACTGTGACAAGTGACATAAATCCATATTAAATTGGTGTGTATTCTACGTAGGTAGGGCCTAACGTTAGAAATGGTCTAGGCCTACATGTCAGTAAAAAGGTTACACAGCTACAGGCACAGGACAGGAAATTGAAATGGGTATTGAGGACACTGAAACATAATTTGAAGGACAAACATTTTTGGGCATGTCGTCATGATCACTGACGATGTTGCTCCTGTGAAATTTGAGTAGAATATTCTACCGGTAGATCTAACACTGTTACAGACAGTAATATATGCATGTGGCAGTCTTGTATGACTATATGGAGATTTTACTTTTTAGTTAGGGGACCATCCAATTTGTAGGCGTACGTGGACATGACATGGAAATGGTCAACGTCTGATGAAATTAAATTCTTACTTTGTGTGGTCATTAGTTATGGAACATTACTAGACTCCACAGATTTATACAATGCCAGTGCAAAGGCAGATCTGTGTAACACATGGTGGCCTGTACTTTATTGAAAGAAGAAGTTATTATTCGACCTAATAATGCTGTAAATGCCGAAGTTCAAATTGTTGTGATTTTACTAACTTGCCTTCAAAATATTGCCTTCTCCCATGAAAAGGGGGATGGGGGACCGACCTGGTGCATGAGCATACTCTACACGTAGTGTGTGTTTGTCAAATGTTGTATCAAATTCAAACATTTGTCCATAAAGTTCTTCCCAGCCACACACAGATTTTTCACTTTGATGGAAGGGCATAATTTTTTTACTTTTTACTTGGCGTGAACAAGAGTCATACACATAAAATGATAAAGCATGAGACTGAGGGGGACAAACGGTGATAGGTGCATGAATAAGTGGTAATGGCGACTTTAATAGGTGATGTTAGTGGTACTTATTAGTTTATAGTAGACATTAAAGTAGTAGAACTACTATAATGTGCTTTAAACTAAAAGCACATTGCAGTAGTGATGGTGGTGTTGAAAAAATATACTGTACAGGATCACATTAAGATTAAGATTAATATGTAGTAGTAGTAATGTAGTACTAATGTAGTAGTAATGGTGGTGTTGAAAAAAATGTAGTAGTAATGTAGTACTAATGTAGTAGTAATGGTGGTGTTGAAAAAAAATATACCGTATAGGATCACATTAAGATTGGGTGAATAAGGACGGATAGAATTCGAATATCCCCCCCCCCCCCCCCCGTATTTACTAAGTGTCCCATGCTCCATTATGAAACAAAAACAGGAAAAACGATCTTCATGATGTACATGTATGATATGAATCACAGCTGAGGAGATGCAATGCTATGACAACATTTGAAAGCCTTGGGGTCTAAGTTCATATTTTCTGCCATTTTAGATTAAATACGACAAGTTTTCATTCGAGTTTTGGCACTGACCAGGGTACAGTACAGAAAATGTATACAGTGTACACACTGTTGTACAAATATGGGATAATTTTAATAGATAAATATGTACAAGTGTATTAATACCTGCAATGCATGAGGGTCTGGTGTTTGATGAGGGACTGTGAATATGAAGTCATTGAATATGGGGGTCATAATGAGTTACAATGTATACACTGTAGAAACTAGAGTGAGCCACAACACCTTTGACACAAAGAGTACAGTGTTGTTACCTTGCAATCCTATTTGATTGTACCGGTATGTACAAGTAAACAGAACTGGTCTGCTCTTGCAGTTCTTTCCATGTTTGGGATTTTATGGCTAGACACATACATTGTAGCTTATTGTAATCAATTAGAGGCATGGTCCTGATATGACTACAGATATTCATCTTAATGCCGCATCAGCACACTATTCCCTGAAAGTCTATTTGTATAGTTTGCTCCTTGACGTCACATGGTCAAGATTGTGGTAACCTCGAGATGTGAACAAGGTTGCTTTGTTTTGCTGTGTGGCATAACAAACTTTGCATAAAAAAGTAGACCAAATGTCATGGTCACCTTTGAAATCTGCGGGAGAGAACAATGACAGCAAACTAGTTCAGACTGCAAGTTATTTCAGTCTTTGACTTTAGAGAGAGAGAGAGAGAGAGAGAGAGTGTGTGTGTGTGTGTGTGTGTGTGTGTGTGATTTTGTTATCAGTTTAAGATAGAAATAGCTTTTAAAGTCTGTAGAGTGTAGATCAGTTCCTTCACTACTAATACAGTACCTCACAGCTTGTTATACAATACTGTATGTCACTCAAATGCCATGCTGCCATTAGCATGGCATCGATGTTTTAGATGATGCAGCTTGGAAAAGAGTGAACGAGAATCCATGCTGCTTATATAAATGCAAGGGAGAAATTCTTTTGAATGATGACAGAAGAACAACAGAAATGTGAAAAACAGGATGTTGGTTAAATCCATGGTCCCAAGTGATGCCACATCACTGTACCCACATACACATTGTACAAGCATATCAAAAGACAGTGTTGGTGCTGTAATAGTGTGTAGATGATGTTTAATTCCATACAATGATATTATAATGTTTTTCATTGGTACATGTACATGTATGTACAGTGTATATCACCAACCTAATGTTTCTTGAACTGCTGAAGGAAATGTTCAGTTCTGTTTTGATTGTCCTCAAGATGAACGTGTTTCCAATGCCGTGTTCCTGCACATTGTGTAGGTAAGGCAGAGGAAGTACATGTACATTTGTATGTAAAGTAATGCTTGCTATTCCTTGCATTGCAAGGGATTTATAGTCATGTAACTCCTGTTTAGAAAGACTGTAGGTGAGAGGCTTCTATGACATTGCAGTGGTCAAATCAAATTTTATAATTTGTTATATTACGTCACGATATGTAGCTTTGATGTGACTGCTATCTTTTCAGACTTTCTCCACAGTAAATATTCTCTGTGAGAAATCAGTCTGCACAGTATTCTGTTCTCATTTGTTTACACCCTCAGCAGAAAAGGCAAAATTTAGTGTGTCACTTCCCAAGCTGTTAGAAATTGAATATGTAGAAAATATTCACATTCTCTAAGCAGTCAAACCAACAGAAATTGTTCTATTGTTGTTCTGACCCTTCATTGTATACATGTACTGTGTACACTTTCTCTGCTTAGACTTGTGATGACTCATGACTATTACATCATGCATACAAACGTGTACTGTACATTGCTCAAGAAATGGCTCCGATAATAGCAGTGGCTAAGAACAGAATTGCGACATTGCAAGGTACACGTACATTGTATTTGTATTTTGACTCTGCAACAATCTCATCCTTGTATTGGCAAAAACTAATGTCTTTTTTTCATTTCTCTCCATTGTTTTCATTTGCAGCTGAAATGCTCCTTTGATGTGGATGACATCGTTGTGTTTTATGTAGATGAAGAGGAGGATCAGGTAAGCGGGGTTGAACGAGGGACGATTCATTGTTAGAAGACAAAAGTGTATACGACAGTGAAACATTATTAGTAACAAGACTGACAAAACAAAAATCTAGTGCCAAAAAAAAAAAAATTTATATAATAATATCTTCCAACATATTAAACATGGATACAAGTACACATGTACTTCAAACTGGTCATGCAGTGAAGGATGTCCATCATCCTGTTTCTTTGGCTTCCAGCACATGTTGTAGTTGTAACTTCTAAAGCGTGATAAAAAAACACAATTTAAGAGATTCCTGGAATAAGACATCAAGCTTTTGGGGTTGAAAATTTATCGCTGGGTTTACTTTAGTTGAACAAATGTTTAACTTGTTTTCTTAGAGCTGCTTCTATGCAATGGATTTTTCATAGTCATTTTTGTTTTCCTGTCAGCATTTTATTGTTTTTCTGCTCTTCTCTCCATCATTTTTCATCTCTTTCTCTCGCTTGTCTCCATCACATTTTTTAACCCGTTGAGGACGAGTCCAGAGTATACTCGGGCAAGCGTCTATGGCATATGCCTGTTGTGGCAAAGTCTAACCATCCGCAACGGGTTAATCTCAAATTATAGCATGGTATTGGGCAAGAATAATGCAGTAAATGTTTCGCAATGTGCCTTACTACTCGATATCTGTGACAAAGGTGACTTTCAGATCATGAATGGCCCGCATGGTGTCCGTATTGCACTCCCGTGAGCATCCAACTTGCATTAAATAGATATGTCAAGTTCTTTCCGGTCTGGCTGTTCAACAATTTTTGGAAGCCCCCCACTATTTTTGCCACCCACTATACTTACTGCGTAATCATGAGTCATACGTGTTTGCATCACAGCCAGAGGATATCTCGAGTTGGCAACATTTATGTTGTACATATAAGTGCATTGTACATGTAGTCTCCTGTTTTATACTCCACAATTCTCAAGCTGGTGATCTTTGTATATATACCGTATGTGACTCTGCATCACAAAACAAACAAAAAGTCACCAGACATGGATTTTCAGTTAAGGGCAGATTCTGAAAGAGCAGACTCTAAGCTTTAAAATGATGTGTAACTCAATTCAAATGGACTCCCCTAATCTATCTAAATACTGGAAAGAAAGCACACACTCTGTAAAAGTGTGAACTAAGAAAAGAGGCTCTGAAGTACAGGGTCTATTCAAGCACCTAATCTTTACCAAGCCGCGCTAGCTGTGCGATGAAAGGGACAAAACACAGGATGTAAACCACTGGAGCAACAACAATGAAGGGATTATCAGATTTTAAAAGCTGAAATTTAGCATGCTCTATCAACACATTCTGTCCATAATCAATGCCAACTTTCAAAGCAGTAGAATTATCCTTTCAAAAGTTATTAGACTTGAAAGTGAAGAGTATTCAAAGGATTTCAAGAAATGAAAGGGGGCTTCTAAGACATAGCTAATTGTTCTACTCTCCCCAAAAAAGGGTTGTAGAAAAACTGCTCAAAACACACTTTCCCATTCATGTTATGACCCTAAACTTAAGAATAATGTAGAAGAAGGATAGCTCTTTCAGAAAATATGAAAAACTCAAGATTGACTCAATTGACCCATTTCACCTTTTTTGAGTCCTCATGTAAAATCAAGGGGTGCGACTTTTTGTTTTGTGATGCAAGGTCATATACTAAAATGGAACGAATATTGAAATGCATAATGCCCTGATGTCCTGTGATTATTCATCTAATTACTATACACGTAGATGCAGTTTTTTGCAGGGGCAGATCCAGGAAATCTGTATAGGAGAGGCACCTTTACAAGATTAAATGGGGTGCATGCGCTCCCCCCCCCCCCCATTTTTTCTTTTTATTTCTTTTGTTTTAACAAAAAATACAGAGAGGGCGTGCGCCCGGTGTGGCCCCCGCTGGATCGCCCACTGGTTTTTGGCCCACAAAAGAAGCAGGGCCAACTTTTTGTTCTTTGTCTTTATGCAAAGGGGATTTTTCTGGTTAAAAATGGCAACATTTATTTCTAAACAAAACTGCAATTTGTGCATTAAATCTAGGGATTTGATGCATGCATTAGAAAAAGTGCTTTGTTGGGGGATGCTGTGAGAATGAACGCATAATAATTGATTTTTGAGACACACGTAGGTGTACATTGTAATTGCACATGTGTCTCCATGACTGAAATAATATTGACATTATATGAAAAAGCCAAATTTCATTATTAACCTTGTCAGTTCTTGTTTGGTTTCCTCTCTCATTTAGATTGCCCTCGACTCCCAAGGTAAGTTATCGGCATTTTCTGTTGAAATATTACAATTCAGCCAGTACTTCCATGTTCTCTTGTATTGTGCATGTATGATGTACACATACAAGGAGCTATAGAAATGTGGAAGCGCTAAGACTATCAAAGAACACCATTTTCAAATTCTTTGTCAAAGTAGCCTAATTCACAAGAAGCATACTTTTATTATTGTTGGGGAGATGATTCATGATAGACCAAAACTGGTTTCCAAACATGATGATGTTATTATATTGATATTTTATTGACACGGGCACTCGGGAACTGGCTGAGATGGTCAATTTAACCACACAGTGGCAAGTGTAGGCTTGTACATGTACATATCAACCATAGTTCTCTCACTTGTGTATCGGCGATCTACCAACCAGCAAGTATACATTGTGTACACTGTATACAAAGTGTAAGCAAGTACACTGTATTGTGAGGTACAGTGTATGACACTTTGATACACAGCCAGTGTAGAGTGAGGTACCACATGTAGTGTGAAACGAGAAACTGTCTCTTTACAATGACTAAACACACATGATTTACACTGGCAGCAACCACCATGCCTTGCTATTGTCTCATCTTGCTGTGGGTACACTGACCCAGTGATCTAGTCAAAGTGGAATGTCACTGATAGCAGATTGTTACCACTTTGTGCGATGCCAGATTGGCCAAGTGATCATAGATTTGTATAGTGTAGTTACAGTAAAGTTGCAGTACAATGTCATTGTGACACGATTGCCAACTGTTGCATCACCTCTCTGTCTTTTTTTTTTCAATTGCGCAATCTGTATGTTAGCAGTCCTGTAATGTGACCTTTTGTATCCAGTTACCGTGCATATATGGACTACTTCATCCCAATCTACATTGTAGATAACACCTGTATGTTATCATTAAGTGTGTTGTTTCTACTCTACTGTGTATCATGTAAATATGACTTTAAAGCAAATATGAGATGAGAAATGCATGCACAATTCAAATGCATACCGGTACCAGTATTTGTTTGGGGGTTTTGTGGTAGGCCATATAACATAAACACATTTAAGAGGTCAGAATGGCATTTGTATGATTTCTGAATAAGTTTATGAACTGTGATTACGGAGGGAGACAACTCGTACCCAAAGTTTATGATTATATCTCTTCATTTCAAGCAGTGATATATTCCTTGCATGCTTGTCTGTCCTGTACCATACTTCGTTTGTTGTAATTAAGTCTAGAAGGCTGGTTACTGTACATTGCCACTTTATGAAGCTGTGTCTGGTATTGATGATTTTTCCCCCCTTTTTGCCCTCCATCACCCTCAGAGGAATATGATGAAGCCAAGAAGGTCTCCGCTCGTTGCCAGAATGTCTTGAGGCTGCGAATATACCCCCGAGAGCAGTGCATGGAAGTGGACACAGAGCCCTGTCGGGGTCCAAGTGCGAGCCAGGTAAAGGCACAGCAGAGAATACTGTATACGCCATATATTGAGCTTGTCTAATTTTTCACGTATCGGGACTTGTCGACAATTTTGTGAGTGGGTAAATTCGCAGTTGTGGAGTTTGGCACTGAATGGAGAAATGTGTTCATGCATGCCGACCCGATTGCCAGGATCAGAGTTTATATTTTTTGCGTGTTTGTGAATGGGCAAATAGCACTCAACTTGCGAAATTTGCGAAAATAAAAACCTTGCAAAATATTCGGCGTATACAATATCTCAATTTATGGTGCTTGTGGAATGTTTTAAGTCCTTGTTGATAACCTTGTTTGTTTATTTTTTCACCAAGGATTTTAAATGTAGCAAAGTTTCTCTCTCTGTCTGTACAGTTGCCTTTAAGAGCACATTACCAAAAGTACTAGTGTGCTTTAAAGCCATAGGCACAATTGCTTGCAGGCCAACTTGTGGCAATCAAATGAGAATGATGTTCTGATAGAATAACAGCAATGAAAAGTTCCCTGCATGCTTTCATTCTTACCCATCATATACAGTGTACCTGTTGCAGTATCTGCTGGATTAGGAGGGATTCTGTCTTCAATTTCATGTATATGAAAAATGTAAATATTGTGTATTCCACCAATCCTGACAGAATATGAATTTTTCCCTGTCAGAAATACATTTTGCTTCATCAATCGCTGCTTGATGAATTCGCCTTGCAAGTTGGCTCAATGAACAACATTACCTTTCATATTCTGTGTGGGTGCTATGGCCCCACTCATGCAGAGATAGATATGCAGATCTTCAAGTTAATTGATGTGTTCAAAAATTAAATCTCTGTAAGGGCTTAAGCAGAGAATGCTTCAGCATTCATCATTGGCTTAATTGCCTTTTTATCTTCCTGTCATTATAGACAAGTGACGGCCCTGGCAGTAGAAAGAGGCCGTGTACGTCTGTCAACCAAGAACCAGACCCAGTGATCCCTGACAGTCCCATCAGTGCCGTGTGCCCCTTCCCACCGGCGCCGACACCGGCACCCCCGCCACGCCCCAAAGTCCCGCCCCGCCTCAATCGCGCCCTGTCCATGCCCTCGTCCAAGAAGCAGGCCTCCGTGGCTGGGTGTGTCAAGAAGGCAGTGGCCGAGTTGAAGCAGATGAACGGGTCACAGCCATCCATGCCCAATGCACCAATCAAAGAAAAAGAGGTTGGCATTAAAGGGATGGTACAGTTTTTGTGGAGATAAGAATTGGGCTTTTAACTTCTTGCGAGATACTCAGAAAACACTTATGATATAATACAGAGCATACTGACTGAAACATCCAAAAACAAAGTAACACAAAGCAATCGTGATAAAGTGTGGGTCCCACACTTTATCAGAATCGCTCTTTTTTTTTGGATATCTCAGCCATTTCAAAACCAATTTTCATCAGATGAACGTTGAATCCCTCATAGAATTACATGCTCGTTCATATTTCATAAGAGGTTTCTCATTATCTCACCAAAGAATGTTAGAAACCTTAAATTAGGTCTCAACCAAAACTATAGGATCCCTTTAAATCCCTATAATGCATGTAATGCTTTTCTTGTGTTTGTTGAGACACTGTAAGTGTTTTGCAGATTGTATATCACGTGAGGTTTGGCTATCATTTCCATTTGATTTTATGATAAGATGGTCACTCACACGATCTTCACTATAGGAAACACACCAAACTGCAAAACCCTTATTCTATACATACAGAACCATATATTTCACACAAAAAGATACATTGGAGATGATATCTTTATGAATGGATTGATGTACACTGTAGTATTTTTGTTATTGAAGACCATTGAATGGTTGCATGGTTGATATGCTATCTAGAGTTTCATGTGAGACTCACACTAGCTCTCATAATGGTTCTGACAGTGATAGAGTGGCTATTTCTGGCACTCACTCTGTCTTATTGAATCGATGTACAAGATCTGTCATAGAAATGAAAGTGCATTATCCATTTATTATTAAAGTAATTGTTATATTAGGCAAATTAATCACTTTGCAGTACATGCGCATATATGTATATAAAGATATGAATATCTGTATTGTATGAAGTCTCTGATTTAATCCCATCTAAAGTTCAGTTTACCAGTTTATATACTGAAATATGATTTTATTAAATTAGTGCATTTATATGCATTTCTCCAAATTATTCATGCACACTGTGTGCCCCGATTTGTCTACACAGCTGCCAATGCACTTGAGTGTTGATTGTGCATAAAAATTATGTATTACACTTTCTACCACATGTGCTCATATGACATTACTTGGTAAATATATGGTATTTTTGTCTTCTTGTGCGGGGGCATAATAATGAAATGCTTGTGTGTGTCTGTGTGTGTGTGCAATTAAGTGCTGAAATTGTATTGTTTTGACCACTTACTGTGTACAATTTGTGTTGTGTCTGCTTTTAGCTCATAGACCAGATTGTGAAGGGTGTTCTGGAAGGTCTCGATGGCAGTGCGCTGGAGCGTTCCAGGCCTTCTTCGTGGGACCCCTCTCTGGGCCACACCCCTGGGCGATCACCCCCACGCTCCTCCCCAATCCCGGTGCCTGAGGGTGCGATGCCCAAGACTCGACCTCAGGGTTCAAGAAGTGAGTGACATTTTATTGAATCAATTTAACTGCAGCTGTATAGCTTGAAAGATTGTATCTTGGTCTGAATTTTTGTCTGTTTATATACTTATTCTGTATATCATTTCTTCCTCATTCGGAATGATGGTATGTTACTTTGGTAAGGATACATTCATTGTGATATCATTTGACATTCTCACAAAATCCTCCATGCATTTGTTGCTGTTGTTTTTAGAAAGAGGCTTTGAGTGCTAATGTATTTTCATACCACATGAGTATGTCATTTGATCACACAGGAAATTTTCAGACTCGTACACTAGACTCAACCACCCCCCCCCCCCCCCATAAAAAGAGAGGGGGAGAGAAAAAAAGAAAGAAAGAAGAAATCCAATGCATTAGTATGAATTGTAACCGGAGGTGTCATAATTGAAGACTTATTAAATGTGTATTATGTAGATACTGCTTGAGACTTTCCTGTCCGCTATCTTTGTGAAAACCAGTCACACATTTACTTGATCAATTTGATCAGGCAATCTGTGTAAAAGTATTAAGTTGATGGCCAACATAAATTAAGGGCTCCTTTTTTCTTCTTTTTTTTTCTCTATTTTATTCATTCTATTTTATGTTACTCCTGAAGACAATTTAAAATGTGTCTACAAAGTATTTTACTGATGATTTCATTTTGAGCATTATGTTAAAGGAATGCTCAAAAATTTATAGTAGTTTTTCATGATGCAAAATGTTGGTAAATGAATCAAAAAACATCAAGCACCAAGTCTCCCAGTTATCAGGCCAAGTTGATGATGACTGCATAAACTGGAAAATATACGAACACGAAAATTATATTGATACATTGTTGAATTCGCTGTAAATTGTTATGTCTATATAATTATTTAGTTGGACATGTATTACTCATGCAGATATCGTGTGGAAGTTTCAGTAGAAATGTGATTGATTTATTGAAAGAATTTCTGTTGTATGTTTTCGCGCATGCAGTCAAACTGGACCACATTGGCATCTCGTGTGCGCGATGCAAGTCACCCATCTCTGGGGTCAGATACAAGTGTGGGTAAGTACTACAAATGCCTTCGCCAAATCTGTAGATTTGTTGTTACCGTGTATGGTCTGTTTCCAAATATGTGATTGTATTTAACAGTGAACTTACAAAATCTTCTGTTTTACCCTCCGTTCTCCTATTAAAAGAGTTTGTTTTGATGCGGCATCTGTGTGTATTCCCCTGACACATGCTTTCAGCAGAGGATCATTGCTTTGTATCCCATTTTAAGACACTTGTTGGTTGTACTTTATTATAAAGTCATTATATATTAATGCCCCCTGATTTCATCAAGGGGCATTTCATGAAGCATTTTGTCAGATATTTTTTCTTACAAACTGTTATAAGCTACTGAAATCCTTGCATCTGTTTGGCTGAGAGCAAACTTGTCCGACAAATTTGTTGCACAAAACGCTTAATGAAATGCCCCCCCCCCCCCCCCATATCTGTTCTTATGGTTTCCATGCTGGCATTTTTATGCCTCCGCCACAAGGGTTGCAAGAGCCATATTTAAAGAATTGGACCATCATATATATTTCATAATTTTACTAGGTCAGGATTCTGTTGTTGGTCAACTTACTTCATGAACAAAGAGGGAGGTAAGAAAGTACTCCCTTGGAAAATGTCAGTGGATCTGCACAAGTTGTACAACAGCCATCCAACACACGTATACATGAGTAGCAACCACACACGAGGATGTGCGGTGTAGTATCGGTGTGGCTTGTAATGTTAGTGCAAATGTGTTTGTGTGTGTGTATGTGTGTGTACATTGTACATGCATCGTCAGGATGTGCATGGCAGTGTAGACATTTTTTCTTTTTCTTGTGCTTCCGTTCTCGCAGACACTGCATAGCATTTGACCTCTGCGAAGAGTGCGAGGCAATTGACGGTGTCCATGATCGCAACCATGTGTTCCTGAAACTCAAGCGCCCTACCTTCCGCATCGGGCTCAAATCGGACGGAAGCATCATGCCAGTACTCAAAGGCCCCATTTATGCTGATGACGACTCTCCAGTATGGGCTTACAAGTAAGATCAAGAACTCCACGATTGTTTTTCCTCAAAGCTCTGCTATACCTGTCATTTTTTTTTCATTCATTCTTTTACTTTTTATGCAACTCTGATACTACACAGTATGAAGGATCCTATGTTAACGCATATTTGTGATGATGGGTAAAGTTGATTCATAGAGAAAAAGGTTGGAAAAAGTTTTCTTGTTGAAGCTCGGAAACGGTGGAGCTGTTCTGCTGCTTTGTTTCCTTCATAGTTTTCTGTTAAAGGGAACCCAAACCCAAAGAGCAATGTGGATTGAGTGAAAGCAGCAACATTAGTAGAACACATCAGTGAAAATTTGAGAAAAATCAGACAATCGATGCAAAAGTTATGAATTTTCAAAGTTTTGGTGTAGGAACCACTGGATGAGGAGACTACTAGAGGTTATGGCGTATGAGTGGACAACAATATAAAGAAAATATAAAGAAAATTCCACATTCCATCAACTTGATACTGACATATGTTAAGGGTAGCAGTTATTCCTCCTGCTTTCTGAAAGCGGTCAGTCAAGTTCTCTTTCATAATGCTAGAGAAGTGAGTTTTTGTGGAATTTTCTGTATATTTTCTTTATATTGTTGTCCACTCAAGCCACATTGCTTTTTTGGTTCGGGTTCCCTTTAACCCTAACTAGGCCGGGCTATTTAGGTAGATCATAGAGCCGAGGGGGGGCCTCCCAGAGAGCCAGCAAGAATGAGAATGGCAATACATTTCACCGCCAAAGTTACTGTATGGATACAAATAGCTTGACACCATAAGAAACTCAATTAGATACATGCAGTCCAGCATCATGTAGGCAGGAAATCTTGTGGATGTCAACACACCCCGCTTGACAATGTGTGTTAATTTTACACCTTTTGGGGAAGAGTGAATGGGACATGTATGGGGTTGATGGAAAATGGAGACATTTGTTAAATTTCTCAGCTTGGGCAATTTCTGTCGATTTCATGTGTTCATCATTTCATAAACAGGTATTTTTGTACATTTTTGTCCATGCCTTGGTACTTCTAGTTGTGAAGTAGAGGGCAGTATTCACAGGGTATTGCTGATGCCATAGTAGATATCAGAACAGTGCGGCTCTATTATACAAATGATGCACAGGACAGAGTGGATCGGGGAGAATTGCATGCGCGAGTTTAACTTTGGAACTGTTTAAACCCATGAGTGCAGCGAGTAGGTTTTAGAGTGTTCCAAGTTAAACAAGAGCATCCAATTCTCACTGATCCACAAAATAGACCAGTGCATCATTTGTGTTATTAATTGGGCCCGTTAATTCATGAAATACAACCATTTTCCCCATCATGAGCCCGGTACACCTACAGCACTATACAAGACTTGAGCCATGCATTCGGATTTTACCGGACACATGGCTCAGTGTGGATCAGTAAAAATCAGTGCATGACAATTGACCAATCAGATTTCAGAGATTCTAAAGCCCATCTTGTTATTATTATTATTAGTAGTAGTAGTAGTAGTATTTTATTTGGCTTTCAATCACAAATATATTACATTTTTCGAAATCAGAACATACACTGGAGTGGTAAGGGTGCACCAGGTTGGGCAGCCCGGGTCTGGAAAGAGCCAACTAAATGACTTGGGCCCACAGGCCATCCTCCCCTAACCACCTTGTGCACCCAAAACAGTCAGTTAACAATATAAAAGATACAAATTTCATTAAGAGGCATACATAAAAAACAAACAAAAACATAAACAAAACAACTGTTTCATTTTAAGTGTCAGTTTAAGATATATGTAAATGCCAATCTTTCTTATTCCATTAATATCAGGTCATTTTCTACATTAAAAAAAACTAGCAAAAAAAAAATATTAACAGTACATTGCATATATGCATGTCAGCTCTTAAATGGCTACCGACATCAAAGCCTGACTCGCTTAAAAATATATACAGTTAATGCACAATCAGAATTGTGGGCTCCTCCTTCTTGACCATATTTCAGGAACAAGAAACTGGAGGAGAAAAAGGCCAGGAAAGAGGCCCTGGCGGAGCTGAAGCGCAAGTACCGGGAGGAGAAGCGTCGTGCCAAGCTAGAGCACCACGCCCAGGTCTCGCCCATGAAGCGCGAGCGGATCGAGAAGATGGCGCAGCGGCAGGCCGAACAGATCATGGCGGCAGCCAGCGTTGCCGTGACGCCCACCACCACGACCACAGCTGCCGGCAGTGCTGGGGAGACGACTCCCCTCATCGTACAGTGAGTTCAGCCGAAGATCTCCCGTAGCATTTTATCATAAACTCACCTCCTTGATTTCTCTTGCGCAGGATGCTTGTGTTATCTTGATCGATGTATTGTCAAGATCTTTTTTGTAACATTGCATGAGTATAGATTATGTTCATTGTTATGTTCATTGTTAAAATAATGCCATGACATCCTGTGTTTTGTTACAGTCCTTTGCTGCTTTGTAAAAAATAAAAATAAATAAATAAAATAGAAATGTTAAGATTTGCTCAATCAGTGATGTACGTGTCTGTGTTTTGTTTGTGTCTGCTTCTCACATTGTGTGAGAAATAGGGTTTGACACAACACAACATCAAAGTTTTTCTGTGACATTTATTATAAAAAAATGCTGCAGTTTACCTAGATCTGCTGTACAACAACGTAGCAAACCAACACTCATTCTTGTCTTCGTATGTATATCAACAAATATGTGTTCACAGAAGAAGGGAAAACAAAACCCAAGAGGGAAGCTCTCATTCATCACCCAGTGAAGTGTCCAGAGATCAATGTTGTAGTCATCAAATTTGCACTTACGGAGATGATTAAGTCTGACGTGATGTACCTTAGAAGTTAAAATTAGTTTCATTTCCTGTCTGAGAAATCATACTTGGGTGGGGATCTCAATATGCTTGCTTTCTTTCCTCATTCTTGTGTTCAAAGCAGCAAGTTTGATGCAACTTTTGTGCGAGATGGCAACCTTCCGGACGGCACCCACATGCAGCCGAAGACCAAGTTTGTCAAGAGCTGGATCATGCTCAACAGTGGCAACATCAAGTGGAATTCGGACACAAAGGTATTGATATACACACTGCTTCAGCCTGGTTAAATCACGTGATTGATCGCATTGATGCTTGAGTTGTGGAGTATGTTTCGGTTTCATACCTCAAAGGTGCAGCCTTTGTGTGCAGTCAGGCCACAGTGTATATTTAGATCCATGTCTTACTCATGCAGTGTAGCAAAGGGATTGTCCAGTTGAGAGTCCTTACAGCCAAACCTGTGTAGTGTATGTTTAAGTTTCATGCATTGTAGATGTGCAATGACAGAACCTGTAGTCAATTTGTCAAATCTTTAAGACTGTGGTCAAAGTTTGTGTCCAGTTGAATGCATTGAGTGTCAAATGATAGAAGAAAACTCATGTGAGTATTACACTCCCTTTGTGTGGTTTGCAGCTGAAGTACTTGTGGGGCGACATCAAGATTCTGGCCTCGGACCCCATGGAGATCCCGCCCCTGTCGCCAGGGGAGGAGGCGCCCGTCTGCGTGGACTTTGAGGCCCCGCCCGCCCCGGGCCAGTACCAGAGCCATTGGAGGCTGACGCAGAAGGGGGAACAGTTTGGCCACCGCGTCTGGTGCAATGTCGTTGTGGACGAGCCGGAGATCTTGGAGCCGAGATGCGAGCAGAAGAAGACTCTTCAGGAGGAGATGATCCTCCCAAGGGTTGAGGTAAGATGAGCTGCACACCCTCCCCCACTCCCCTTCCCAATCCCTGATGCTTACCAGTATTAAGAAAAACAAAAAACCAAATTGCAACGGATATTCAAAGAAGAGGCAAAAGAGACAGAGCTGGTGGTGGAGTTTCGGAGTGTTTGCTAGAGGAAGGAAGATGCCATAGATTGGTCGAGTTAACGAGAAAGTGTGGGAGCAGGTGCTGTTAGTGTAAGATAAAGTCAACCACTCTTAGTTTCGGGGACAAACCCAGATCAAAAGGAGATGGTGATAATGATGGCGACAGAAAAATACCCAAACTCAAGAAAACCTGCAATTTTCTGCAGGGCTCCCTGGGATTCTCCCCAGTGAAGGGGGGAGCGTTGTCCCTCCCTTGACCCTCCCATACAAATGCGCAAGCACAGTGAACAAGATTCTGCACCCCTGCAAATTGTTGCAGACCCACTTGCCTCAAACTTTCCTAGTGATACTGCGACCATCTCTCACACATGCTATTGTTAAGTGGTGTACGGCGAAAAGCTTGTGCATTTAAACGTATTTGGTAATATGCCAGACATGCAGGGTGCCAATAAATTTTGGTTTTGATTTTGGGGATTTCCCCTCTGCAGGAAAGTGAAGCGACAGAGGCAGAGCACAATGAGAACACGCCTTCCAGCGCTGTCGCACACCTCCAGAGTGACCAGTCGGACAGTTCCACTCCGTCACGGGTGGTGTCGTCGTCCGACCTCCTCACCGCCCAGGACGTCCTCTCCTTCGAGATGCTGAGCATCAACGACGACCGCGACGCCGACAAAGAAGTGGAGGGTGTGAACAGCCCCGCTACCATGGCAACTCCAAACAACACACCCATAGGTGAGCACAGTGCTTGAATCTGATGTAATGATAGCACATACAAGTAGTATCTAAAGAGGAATGTATTTCTTTAAGAGTCTAACCATTCTTGAGTGTATTGAAAATAACCTCTTCAGGTAAAGTATTGTTGCATGTTTTTCATCTGTTGTTACATTGTTGGTATTTGAAAGGATTTTTGTAACATTTGTTATCATGAAACCATTCACCCATTGAACACTTGTCTCCAGTATACTTGGGAAGGTGTGTGTGGGAAACTTGTAACAGCAAAATTAGCTTGTCCACAATGAATATGGGGCATTCAGTATTTATGGACAAGTACTTTCAGTCTTCTCAAATGTGGTGTAATTTGCTCTTTAGAGGCCTTAGATAATTCTGCAAACAAAATAGTCGTTGGTGTACAACAAGAATAGGGCGCAAATAAAAGAGATGCTATATTCTGCCATTTGAAATATTGTCAATAAATGATAACAAACCTAATGAATCGATGCAGCATGAAGTCCTGTAAAGGTGGTTTCTTCGACTAGATGGAGTTGAAACAGTCACAATGATTTAGCTTGGGTCTGTCTCTTGTTTTAGTCGGGCTAACCCCTTGCATCTCACCGGTGCCCCAACTGGATGAGAAGCTGCTGAGCAGGCGCGTCTCCGAGCACAGCGACCTGGAGATCGTCCATCCGGAAGATGTGCCAGAGATCGTGGAGAGTTCCAACTCGAACAGTGGGCTCTCCCCAGTGAAAGTTCTTGATGGTGTGGCTGTTGCGGATCCCATGTCAGAACACGAAGGTAAGCGTGGCTGTTGACTGATAGCATCTAAAGGGCTATGACAGTGTTGCAGTTAGTTCTTGTATGTGCACCTTTCATTACATATTTACATGTGATAGTGTGTGGCATGTTTACTCGCTATGAAAACCCCTGAAAACAGTTCTTGTACTGATAACTGCTCTAATTTGTTCTTGCAACATACACCTTCAGATGCAGTGGTTTCTATCACTCACACCAGCAATTTTGTTTGAGTTCAACTCAACTTATGGCCTTGTCTGCCTTGCAGACAAGGCTGTACTATGACATTAAAGCTAAAAGTTGGTCATTCCATTTCGCCAGTCCCTTCAGAACTCCTTGTCAATTTATCTTCCCCAGACGACGTCGAGAGCATTTGCAGCTCGTCGGACAGCGACATCTTGGATGACTACTGTGTTGTGCCCCTGCCGGACTGCTTTGATCCCACCAAGCCACTGGACAAGTCCCTCATCATGTCCAGGTCCTCTCTGAGCTCATCCATGGTGAGTGTCCGGCATTGGTCAAACCTTGTCCACGCACACAGTTGCATGCGCACACCTACATATATCACATATTTTCTGTCTCATTGTTTACTCTCCTTCTTTGTTTCTCTTAAATATCAAATCAAAAAATTCCAGTCTGTTATTGCTTAATATTGATTATAATGAAGAGTATTACACATTTTGTGTGATTCATAATTTTTGAATATCTTTTTGTACTGGTATTATGTTCAATATCTTTTTATAGCGGTATATTTGTGCTACTTTTAGTAGTAAATCAAACCTTTCAGTGAAATTTTCCCAACTGTGAACATCATACATCAGCAGAGGATAGGGATACAGTTTTCAGAGAAAGGATATTTTTGTTGTGTACTCCACACGATAGCTTTGTTTATGTAATGTCTATCTTTTCATCGTGATACACCAGCAAATTTCTCATTATTTGTCAATCTTAAAACATAGACCTCCTCGACAGTGCTGCCACCACATTCTGAGAGCCCTCCCCTGGTGCGGTTGCCAAGCTACGAGGAGAGCCAGGCTGAAGTGGAGAGGACATCATCTCAAGAGGACTCGCTGACCCCAACTCCGCCGGCAGAGGAGGGTGCTGAGAGCACCGTCGACTCTGCGGACAGCATCCAGTCAGTCCCCGACGAAACCCTGTCTGTCACCGAGGACTCCGGCACTGCCGTTGATGCGAAATGCGAGCCCGAACAGAGCAAAGAGGAGGATAAGGATGCCGCCACACCCGACGACAATTTGATAGAAGAACCCGTCACACCAAGCAACACCCCAGCTACCGAGGCAGCCGCGCCGTCAGTGGATGCCCTCCTGAGCACTTCCAACCCCGCCCTTGAGACGGCACCCCTCATCCCGCTGGTGGCTGCAACCCCTCGTCAGCAGCCAAGCACCACTACATCCCCATCACCGGCCCCCGCCGGTCCCAGCCAGCAGACCGTTACCATGGCACCCATGCCCGACATTACTCTCCTGGCTACATCATCAGACATGCCCCATGCTTCTCTAGAAGATGGCGTTCTCATCAACCCGGAGGGCAACGTCCTGTATGTGGCTCATCTGCAAGATGACGCTAGGGCAACAGCCCCGGCAGATGTAAGTGATAATCTCGACACAACTTTGCTTTTTGAAATATTATCTTGTGTGACATACATAACTGGAACGATTTATGTATTGAATGTTTTTCTTCCCTTTTCTTTACAGGGAAGATTAACTGCTCACTGTGAGTTTCCTCAGAGTTAGTAGCGTTTCTTCGCATATTTGGTTTCATTTGTTTTACTTCTTAAAGAATGGAAATAAAATCAATCAAAATATAAAAAAAAACGTAAACATTGCTCTCTTTCTGAGACACACAAGCCTTGTGTAGGATAGATTATACTGATTCAGTGCTTTAAACATGTTGTACATGTGAATCTTTCACAACAGAATGACAAAGCAAAGAAGGACAGAACGACAAAGGAGTTTTTCTGAATGTTCTATTTGATAACACTTTGCAACTCTGTCACACGATTTGTTCTTGCAGGCCCCGGAGCAGCCGGCCGAGAGGCAGGAGGAAGCCGAGGAGTTCCACGACGCTCAGGACACGCCCAATGATGCGGCAGATGATGACCAGGAGGGCAGTAATGAGTTCCAGACAGACCCCGTGGAGTTGCTGGGGTAATGATAACCTCTGCCAAGGAGCTCAATTATGTTTGTGTGTAGTTGCATTTGTTTGTTTGTTTGAGTTTGTTGTGTGTCTTTGCTTGTTTGTTATGAGACTTCTGGGTCCCTGGGGAGCCCAAAGCCCCCAAGTTAAGGAATCTTAAAAAATCTCCTTCTCTCGAACCAAAAGTGATAGAGCTTTGTAAGTGCTACAAGTAAGTACAGTGGTGACTGCAGTTTCAAGATATTTACCTTTTAGTGGGACCACTTTGTTTTACTTTGTTTTTGGATATATCTTGGTCATTTCAAACTGATTTTCATCAAATAAACTTTTAATTCCTGTTAGAATTGTATGCTCTTTGATATTTCATATAAGTGGTTCCTGATATCTCGCAGAAAGTTAAAACCTGAATCCCCATCTCAACCAAAATGATACCATCCCTTTAAGAAGGGGCATCATTTGACTCGTCCCCTAGGTTGTCCATAAATTATTAGATGGAGTAACAGTCTGTCTCTGTATCCATTCGTCCATCAGATACACAGCAGCGAGGGCTGTAGAGGTGGCTGGAAGCGTGGTTCGCCATGCCTTTGACTCCGCTGCCAGCTCCGTCAACGCCCTTCTCCGGCCACAGGTAAGGGGACAGACATTAAACTGACACCAGTCAGTGAATTCGGGTAAACTTCTGAAGTCTGCAGTTTCGTAGTGAAGTTCATATCATCATGAGGTTTTAGGCAGAACAAAGGAAGGATAGCATGCAGTGGTAATGCATTGCCTTGGAAATACTGTAATTCTCTATAAGGTCATGGGTTTCCCACAATTTCCTGATAAAATTCCTCCATAAACCTTCGTAAGGTACACAGCACATCCCGTTTTGGTAAGCGATGGCTCAACAACATTACCATGAAACTTCTCTTCATATTTTCAATGTCCTGTGGCATGAAAACCCAGCAAAGTGGCAAGTGATGTGACTGCTAGAAGTGATAAGCCCTCAGATAGGGAATAAATCATGAAGCTTAAAGCAACTAGGAAGTTTTTGTCAGACAAATGTGATTTCAGGGAAGATGTTGTCCCGATATGTATTCATTGTGCAGCAGATGGTTGTTCATTTTTATTTTTGAATTATACAGACATGCAAAAGATGGCCAAAATTTAGAATCCTTCCAAGGCAAGATGCTCTCGTGTGCGGTCAAACATGTAATATGGTAATTGTAATGGGATCATATCGTAAGCACTGTTTTGTTTTGTTTTGTTTTTTAAAGTGAAAACTATGTTTCTTTGTTTATATATCGCAGCCTCTCCCAACGCCAGCACCGTACACGCCCCCCAGTCCTTCCCCCATGGACCAGCTGATCGAGATGGGATTCGGAAACCGGAGCAGGAACCAGGAGCTCCTGGAGAAGCACAACGACAACGTCTCGATGTGCGTCCAGGACCTCCTGCAGGCCGAGGATAACGACTGGCACAACAATCGGCACTAGGACGAATTACATCCGGGAAGTCTGGACGCTGTGTGTGTAGTCCAGCACGTCACGCCAGCATCGACTGCAATCTTGAAATCACTGCTCGTAGGCTAACAGGTCATTGTCCAGGATCTGAACTTGTGACATTGTAGACAAAAAGAGTGAAGGCTCAGCTTGTTTATAATCTGCTGTCTCATCACATTGAGGCGATCAATTTGTGTACCACTTGAAAAGTTTGTGCTAAATGCTCGTGCATATAAGTCAGAATATTTTCCACTATGGACTCATGGGAAATGAATTGATGGTCGGAAAGCTCGTGACAGCATTACCTATAAATGATCCCTCCTCACTAAATACATTATAATACCCTGACTGCTACTTCGGCAATTAAGACTTGCAATTATATGATGAATTCAAATTTTATTGAGAGATGCATAGTGATAGCAGGGAACGAGAAAGGAGACGGTTTGTCGGAGCCTCTTCTGTGCTGAGTTCACCTTTTTCTTTCTCTGTACTTTTATTTCTGCTGTCTTTAGTGACCTGCGTGAAAGATATCGCAAGAAAACAGACATTATTTGTATCTAATTTGTGACTACACGGTTAATGCATTATAGTTAGTTTGTGTTTCTTTGTTTGTTTGTTTTTTTAGCTTGGTATGAATTATTACAGGTTTTTAATGTGAATCTGAATAGCAGTTGGAATTACCGGAAGGATAGTCCTTTGGTAGAGTTGGTCACCAAAATTGCAGATTCTGCTCAGTTCATTAAAGGGACTAGTAAGTTTAAAACCATTCACTTGTGTTAATCCGATTTGAAAGACAGAACAAAACAAAAAACATGAATGGACTCTACATATTAAATGTATGTAATGTTATGGCAAGGAAATGGAATCCAGCAAACATGAATATGGCTTGTAGCCATATCAAACACAAATGTGTATAATGTTTGTATTTCATAATTATTCAATTTTAGCTTGTGTGTATTTACAAATGCTTTAGTTTTACTTTTCACCGTGCACTCATGTGCAGTGTGAAATAGTTATCTTTTGTGGTATTTTACTTTAGAAACTCAACATTAGAGGCACAGGAGATGGTTGTATAATTCTGTTGGTTTAAAATAGAGTGTGTGCACGCACATATAAACTGTGATGACAACCAATTCACTGTCATTTGCGGTGAAAAAAAGAAAAAAAGAAAAAAAAAACAAGATATTTGAGCTTGTTTCACATCAATTGCCCTCTGGTCTTCATCTTTCATTTCGTTTCTAATATTTTGAGTGTATACTTACTACATGTTACAACCGTATGTCTGCAACCGTGGAAGCATGCGTAGCCAATCATCAGTCTAAATGGACACCGCCTGGCTTGAGATTACATAAGATTAAGATTCCCCCTGAATACTGCCCAAGCATGAAAACGTAGTTCGCTCGTGATCGTTCATGTTGCTAGAAATTGGAAATTGGATGTAAATTTGCAGCTGTGCAATAGTTCTCTGTCAATTGAAAGATATGTAAATATGATATGCACCACTCTCAAATACTGGCTTGGTACATGTGAGTGCCGCCTTCCTGACATACCACTTGGTACCAGCCGTGTAATTTTCAACTACAAACACAACAGAAATCCTCCTTGGTACCTGTGTATTTTGTGTGTGTGAGTGTGTTCAATTGAGGGAAATGTCATTTTCTTGGAACTTCGCATTCAATCTTTGTATTTCTGTTAATGTTCTTCCTTTATTTTTTAAGTTATTCTAGAAACCTTTCAGAGATGACGATATGGATAGGCGAGATTGTTTCAAATTCTTTTACAGTAAAAAAAAAACAAACAAAAAAGAATTGCTCATTCCTTTGTATATCCTTTGTAATATGGGAGGTTATGGGTTGCAAGTTATTTTGCAGGTTATATAGGTTTTCTTACCAAATATTTTTGCAGCTCCTGATCATATTGTCCTTGAAGAAGCAACCTACAGAAGTTGCCACTTTCCAACCTTTTATTTTTGTTTATGGATGTGTGTGTTTGAACTAGTATACTGTTGTTGTGTGCATACATAACAATTGATGAACTTTATAATAATACCTGAACTAAGAAACTATCATAATATTATTAGAGGAGAAGTCACATACTACTTTGTAAAAGTGATATATAATGCTGAGTATATGTGACTGAATGTTAGTAAATATCATCCTCCCGTTGTAAAATGGGACAATCCACAAACCTTGTAGAGAAATCCCAAAACCCTCTATGCCTCCATCTTTGGTTTTCTGGAATGTTCGAAACTCGCCACATGTGGGGATGAATCTGTATGAAGCCCTCATCGACATGTATTGCAGGCATTTATTTTCACGGACGAATCCCTCCGTCAATCTCCAGTAGAAGCCAACAAAATTTGTGCTGTAGATGATGCATCTTGAATTGATTGGGTAGAGGTGTTAACTAAAGTGTATGTTACAAATGGATGTACTGTGGCTATGTATTATGGAGGTCTGTCAATTCAAAAGGAAGTGTTATCACCGTAATAACCAATGAACAGCTGTGTAAATAGACAAAAATGATAGAGATTATTATCGTTTATTATCACACAAATTATTATTGAATCCTGTACAAGTCGAAATTGCTATATTTTTGTGGGCAAAAAAAAAAAGTGAAGCTGTCTGTATATTGCACATTTGAACATGATTTAGATCGAAAAGGAAATATTTGGCTGAGTATCTTTGTGTAGAGAGCAGAGAGTAAGATAATCAAGTTGATTTGCGTGACTGTACACATACATCAACCTGTGTGTGTATGTGTGCATATGTGTGTGTGTGTCCGTATGCTTTACTCACATGACTGAACGCATGTATTTACAATGTTTTTGCGTAAATATATTTCACACTATAGTCACCGTGTAAACCCTGTCGCTTCATTATCTTGAAGAGTTCATTGGCTTTCGTTCAGGATATGACCTTTGCCCTTTGAAATGACAAAATAGTTTACCATTGAGAAATTACCGGGAGCACTGATTTCAAACTTCTTCTATCTGTATGCTGGCCAGTACAATGACTGGAGCGAATGCTTTCATATAAATTTCGTATTTGAAGCATTATAGAATCGTAGAGGAGTTGACATCCATGCTCATTTTTTCACTTTGTAATACATTTTAAAAGCAGTTATACATCCATATTAGTGTTACACATGTTTATGTTTCCTTGTATTACTGGGTTTCTGTTTCTGTTACAGTTTGTTTTAAGTTATCCAGATGTAAACATGAAGCTATTTGTTGTTTGTCATACTTTAAGCTCTCATGATACATCAGTGGTTCGGGTTTACCATATTTCTACCTTTTTAAGTCAGAATGGTAGGCTAGCCAAAATGTTCCTCTGTCACAAAGCGAAAATTGAGGAAACCTTTTGTTGGAGAGTACTGAAGTTCACAAATCAAACATCGTCGTAAGTTCTGCTTGAGTGACGGAATGGTAGCATCGCACTTAAATGTTAAGCTTGTAGATAATAAAAGAGAGAGAGGGAATCGGAAGTAGAGAGACAGAGAGAGAGAGAGTGAGAGCGAGCATGGATGTAAATGAATAGAGCTTCAGTAACTAATTATGAACATGTACATATTTATAAACTCTATGTGAAACTTAGAGTAATTGCATATCAAAATTGAGCATGATATATATATTGAACTGTGTGTGGAGTGCTACGTTACCTGTGCTGGTGGTATAGACATGTTGCGTCTATTGAGGTGGGATAAAAGCGGCCCTCTGTTGATTGGACGAAAAAAGAAAGAAAAATAAAAGGTGACCCACTCAACAGAAAAAGAGGAATTGATAGACAGTTTAGCTGTAGGGAAATGTACTGCCGGCCTGTCAACGCAAAGCACTATCAATGTACTTATCATCTTAAACCATCCAGTCTTCAAGAATATGTGTTAGGAGAAGTGTTGGGGGGAGGGGGGTAGTGGCACAGTGGATTGAGATGATAGCATGCCATGGTGAAGGATTATGCTAGACGAACATTCAATGGTCAAATAAGGCTGACATTACAGTATGCCCTCTGTAATTTCCCATAATGTTTGATGAAAACCAGTATAAAATGTTTCAGTGCACAGAAATGCAAGTTTACTGGAATATAGTGTAAAAGAATACAAGAAGTGATGTCATGCACTAACGGTATTCACGAAAATGTGAAGTGTTATAAAAAGAACAAGTCATGTTAGAAGCCCCAATTGGAAGTATATATAAATGTACGACTACATATTATTTCTAGCTCTCTCCCCCTCTACTACTAAGTATACAGCTTTTGCTTTTCATATACTCTCTGTATAATTTACATTCAGTTTTTGGCACAGGGACTGAACATGTACTACATGTGAGAAAATGCACAGCAGAGTGTGCTTTTTCAGTAGGTAATGCCAATTACCTTCAATCTCTTCAATCCATTCACAAAAATTATATCCTGTCAAGTCAGTGGGATTTTTGTTTTATTTGCAGAGGAAAGAAAGTGAATGGAGACTTTAAAATGCGGATGGACGTGTCGGTCACATATCAGCTAAACAGTGGTACAAGTCAATCAAAATTTAATGATATAAAGAAGCTACGGACAGTTCATTCCAGTGCCAGTCACGTTTTTACTTTGTTCCTGAAAGAAACTGTACCAATATTGCGTGAAACAATGGCTCTTAACCCTAACTGCCCATCATGACAAGCTCAGACGGTCAATGAAAAGCTTGAACGATTTTAGATGCCCGTGATATGACTTGCTTGTCAACAATAAAATGCATTTGATAAGGTACAGCGATTTCAGTCTGCCTTTTTGACCCCTATGTGCCCAGAGAGCTGTAAGACTAGTGTGAAAAGGCCTTGCACAATTAAAAAAATAGTGATCAAATTATCTCATGGAATGCCATCATGTCAATCTTTTAACAAGTGAGAAAGAGAAAAATGATGGTAAATACAAGGCTTATTCATGTGTGTAGTGTAACACAGTGAAGGGTAAAAACGCTACAACTACTGGTGGTCGTAGAAGCAATTGATTATTGACTGTGAGTACACATGATTGTAACACTCCATCAAAGTTCATATGATCTTGGCCTCATGTTGCGCATGGCTTTATGCGTGACGAGTCATAGATCAAGCGGAACGAATGAACTTTGTTTTTGTTGACTCGAGAGAGTTCACGATCTTATCAAAGAGTGATCAGGTGCGCAATGAGAGTCAAGAAGTTACAGGGTTAACCCTTACAAAACCACTGGCAATTACTGTGCTGCGGGATCTCAATAGCATGTGAATGGGTGGTCCTCAGTGGGTTAAACCAGCAATTGATGCTTACTGTATTGTCATGGATGCTTTGTAGATGTGAGTGGCTGTGGAAATGAGTGATGTAACATGTCAGTAACTAATGCTGAATGGGAACAATAAAACTAATAAAATACAAGAAACTCTACACAGTCTGTTTCAGAAGTTGTTTTCCATCTGTGTATTCATCTTGAGAGCCTGATAAAAGGAATGAGCAAGCAATAGGAGAGTGGTGTGTAATGTATTCAAATTTAATGCGCGACTGCAGAACAAAGGGTTTCCATAGCAACCAGAAAGTTTGTCTTGCCTTGTCATACTTGGTAGTAACACATAATAGCAACGCAAAGTGTAACAGGTGCATGTTTCAACACATGCTTTACCAAAAGAAAAAAGTTACTAACCATGTATGGGTATTTAAAATTACTCCCATCACCTAATAACCTAATAACCTTCTATGCAGAGCTTGACGGCGGGCACCAAATGGCTTAATAGCTGTACATGTTACTTTTTGTGTCTTACTGATCAAATCCTGGTGAAAGTTTTAATGCAACAATAGGTTATACATGTGTAGTATATATACCAAAGTAGGCTGTATAATAATGATGGCTCGGTCACAGTAAGTTCATATTAATGTATAGTTTGTTTGTTTTCTTCTTCTTCTTTTTCTTCTTCTTTTTTATTACATAAAATTTGGCAACCTACATCATCATTCTGGTCTTATCTTCTATCCGTTCTCCGTTTCTTTTTCACAAACACTGATTACTCGGGGCTTACAGCCAAACAAGCTAGCTTTCATGTAGGTCCCGTCATACTTCTCTTTGATCAACCCCATTTCGATTTCGATTTTGACCAGTTATCATTACATGTAATTACTGTGTTATCACCTTGTATATTGTTTGTTTTCTGCACATTGTTCACAAGGTAAAAGAACTTGTCTGGTTTCTGTTGTAATGTTCATAAATGAGAAGTATGAAAATAAATGAATTGAAAAAATTGAAAAAAAATACATAAGCATTTTCATAAATTTGAATGATATACGTTGCCAAACCTGCTTGTTGATTTTGAATAGCAACAGAGTAAATATGGCATCTGCTATGAAAAGGTTGCATCTTTCTACCCCAAGGCAACGTGCAGTGAGGTGATGATCGTTCAGCTGTGACCAATTTAGCTGTATCTGTCGCTTGATATAGTGTCATCACGGAGGTTGGTGCATCATGAGGATGACAGTTTTGAAGGAGGATGTAGGCGTTTGGTTGTCCTTGACATATCTTTTGGGATTGGCTAGGTACAGACCCATGTCCCACACATACTCTTGTTATGTCCCATTGTTTACAAATGTCCCATTGTCCCATTGTTTATGACATTCATCAGGACTTCTTACTTTACAAAAAACAAAACAAAACAACAACAACCACAACAATGCCAAGCATACAACTGTAGGGATGTGTATGCTAAAATTATAAACTGTTTCAAAAGATGTGTTAGATTGATAGAGTGGGATTTCATTACAAACCACTACCAGTATGAATGTATTTTTTTCTGAAACAATATTATTGTTACCATACATCATTATTTGAACAAAAATGAATTTATAATATACCCTGAAATGTTCCCTGAGAAAGAGGCGGGTGGAAGTGGAGGAAAGAGAAAAATCAAGAATGGAGGGGAAGACAGGAGATAGAAAGGGGAATAAATGGGGTGATTACAAATCCGATCCTGATTCAATTACTTTTAATACTTGTGATTAAAATACTTTTGATTAAAACAATTCTAATACATTTGATTGAAATACTTTTAATTCTTATGCTTTGTTTAATACGATGCACAAAACACACAACAAACAAACAAAAATCCATATTACATACTGATGAAGGTCTTAGTAAAGTATCCCTATTTTGTGTAGCGCTATCTTAGAGGGGGCCCTGCCAATAAGTAGGCTATTATTGTTATGTGTCCACTTTGACACATAGATCAAGAAGGTATAGAGGATATATCCTCCAGGGATGTAAACGTCAGCATGCAGGGGTTGTTCCGTGTGGATCTTCTGTTTAAAAGTCCAGCGCCTACATCCATGATACCTTGAAAAGTGCCTCTGCCCTGAGTATTGAAAGATCGATCTGGGAAACATTTTGAAGAATTAAAGCCCATCCTCCCAATCGAATGTCTGTGATGTATTGATTGGTTACCGGTAAACACTGTCTGGGGTTGGCAGATTTGGGTAGGGAGCAATATTATGAGTTCAGAGAAATAGCTTAGGCACCTGAAACCGTCGGAGAATCAATCATTAGGAAATTGATAGTTTCTAAGAAAAAGAGTTTAGGATCGAGAGGGATAAGTAGCATTGCAAAAATCAATCTTCGTGTCGGTTTGACATGGACCTCCTCTCCTGATACAAATACCCAATTATAATTTCCCTCTACGGTTTCTTTTTTAACTGTGTTAGAAACATCGTACTAACTATTGTCGGCAGATTGTGGTTCTAACCAGCAGCAACATTATTGTGGAAACTGCTGCCGCAACACGTTTGGAAACCGAACGATAACCACTGATCTCCAGATCAGTGACGATAACCGAAGAAGCAAGATAGTGACTTTTCAGACGGTATGGTCGTCCGCCCTCTACTGTTGAAGGACCAGTCATGTAACGCTGGTGCGCCGCGTAATTAGAGAATTGAATTCTGATATACGCAATATAGATATTTCGAAAGGCCATACAGTGGGCCTCCCAGAACAGTGTACCTTCTTTTAACAAAGCAAACAGGCAAATACAATACACGATTGTTTAGCTTTCTTGCTCTTTACTTCGATTTACAATCTAATCAACCCATTCCCTACAGGAACCTGGTGGCCTGTGTATCTAAGGGGTTAAGAATTCGGTATGCATCGAACGGGTTACATTATAAATTGAAAAAAAAAATGAAATGATGATTTGCCTAAGAATTGCAGTCTATGCGTGATCTGTCTATTATCTGTTAATAAGAAAACATAGGAGTGGGAGTTATTGTTGTGACGGTTTTGAAGTAGGCTACGTGCTAAGAAGCTGAAAAAGAACTTAAATCATTTAAACATTTGAACGAAACATGCATGATCACATTTTGAATTTCAAAAAGCAAGGCTATCCATTTTCTTTTCAAAATAGAGTGATGGACCTTTATTAGTTTTGGCTTTGTTAGTTATGACTGTCTCCACCTTCCTTGTTTTATTTGAAGACTATTTATGATATATAGTCCCCCATTATGTGTCAACCTTGAATTATTAAAGAAAAATAAAATACAATAATTCTCTTGGACTGTGTGAAATTGCTGTCGTCTCAGTGCCAGCGTCCAGTGCACCGATGTAAGCAAGACTTCGACAGCTAACCACGGATAGGACTGGATATACATCTTTACTTCACTTTACTCTTGTCGAATTGCTACTCATCATTGAAGTTAATGCAGCTGTATCCCATAAAACAAGTTATGAAGCTAGCAATGGAGTTCTACGATCCGTGACCTTCGTATAAATACGCATAATCATGCATGCCTTCTGTATCCAAAACATGTAAGAACTTTCTCAAAACACCAAAATTAGCTACAAAATATTCATAACAACGACAGAAAATATGTATCATCGTCGTCAAATATAATAGGATTTAAGAATCAATATTATGCTCTCGTGGTATGCATGCCTGTGAAAGAAGAAAAAAAAAAAACCACATCCTGTCCCTCCTCTTAAAAAGAGTTTGAAGTCGCGACTGCCTTGTTTATTCCCTTTGAATCCATGTTCGATGCCGCCAATCAGAAATGATTGCATGCAGTAGACTTATGTGTCAAACTGGATCTGCCTCACATAACAATGGCAAGACAATTATGATTCATGTCTCACTGTATAAGGACCAGCCACTCTCTAAGGGAGATAATGTTTTTATGTTGGTAATTACTTTTCGCCATCAGTAGGCCCTATAATGAGCAACAATGATGATTAAAGCGATAAGATAGGGATGTTCGAACGGAAGTTGCGCAAAAGATTTACCAAAATACAAAATCAATGTAGGACCTATACTCGATTGGACACGTCCGCGGGCACTTATCTGACATATCAATTCATAAAGAAATATACTCGAAGGTTATATATACCATATCAATTTCATTGTCGGAATTGAACAGCAAAGTGCACCATAATGGGCTTTCCGGGAGGGTACACTATAGTTTCAAACCCGGGGCTCTCGAAACATAGATATTTCTGACTTATGTTTTATAAATATCATCATCAGGAATAAATAAACTTCATTCAATGAATGAATAAGTAAAATATACCAGATATTATGTATTTTGAATTCAAAATTAATTTTTTTTAGACTGCCAGAAAGATATGACGGCTCCAAACACCGCACATCAAAGGCACGAACCGAACACGTGGAATTTTGAGCATCAATAACAATAAACAAACTAACAGCTGTTTGAATAATTGTAGCCAGTTGGAACGCCAGTTGAGTTGGTTATATCAGATATGTTATATCTTACAGCCAAGGAGAAGTACAAGAAGAAGAATATAAGAATTCAGAAGGAAGAGAAGAACATTACGTTTGGAATGACGTTTATTCATAGAACAGAACTGCGTGAGGACAGAAGAAACGAAATCAGATCACGCCCATAAAACATACATAATCAAACACAAAATATTCAGTAGATCTTATTTCATCTTATTCTTCATTTAAAAAAAAAATAAATTAGCAAACAATTTTCTTCCTGGGTTTTCAGCGCTTACTTGTTCAAGCTAGCTATTCTGCAAGGGCAAAGAATTTCGCAATACGTGTAACTTTGAGAGTCGATCATTCCCCGCCCGAGAATACTAATGTTGTTTATCTCGCGTGCAAACATTTCTTCGACAATGTTTTCAGTTTTCAGTTCTATCAATCATCTCGGATTGCTCAGCCCAATAAACCGACCCACCTGTGTTTTCACAATGCACCTTTTGACTTCCACTGACAATAAAAGCATTCCAAGTGAATGAGTGCGATTCTCCCGACCGCATCACCGCTTCAAGTAAAACAATCCGCGCTGTTTTCGACGTCTATAATTTCATTCTTAAACTAATTACAAAACTAGACACATATTTTTAGATTCAATATAATCGAAATTATTTCACTCTTCTGCCCTGATATATACTCAGAATTGTTATATTCAATCCTTTCGATAAGAAATGTGTAACTATTTTGTTTAGATGCGTATTGATAATTCGTAATTGATTGACAGCTTGAAGTCTTGCTGAGCGTTGGCTTCGGCTATGGAGATTTTCCTGCTCCGCTGCTCCGCTGCCCTGATGCGGGGTGTACTGTGCTGTGCATACCCCAACCGTACCCATGAAACGCGATGCACGTACCGTACGTAGGGCCAAGGGAAGAGCGTATCTTTAGATCACAGAGCGGAGATTTAGCGTATTGTAAAGTCAATGCAGTGTGTATTCTTGACGGAGAGTAGATTCAAACTTATATGAGAAACTGCCGGAAAGTGACGCACAACATAACGAGTAAGCTGGAGGGGAGGGGTTTTAAGCCCTTCTGAAGGAGGTAAGTGGAGGAAAGAGTGTGTAAAGTGTCTGTGAGAAAGGGAAATTTATACGAAAAATATTCTACCGTATACAATTTGCTTACATACACAACACTAAGCACGTTCAACACTACGCATTACCAGTGCAGTGGCAGTGCAGTGCAGTGCCAGTGGTTCTGCACAACAACATCACTCAGTCCGTGGTGTGGTGTGTCAGTGGTAGAGATTGTCCAGGCCGTGTGCTGTAGATACCTATGTTAGCATGTAAATGTTGTGGTGATGTGTACAGAAACCTACCATATTATAATGTTATTTATTAGAGGAGTCTAACTGGAAACTTGCAACATCAGTCACGATGTTTCTAAATTAATGATGAAAGAGCTGAAAGAGGTTGCTGTCTTGACTGAAAGAATTGGTCTGTATCATCTGGTCGTCGGGGATATGTTCCGCGGAGACTACATCTGGCTTCACGGATCCCGGCTTCACGGATCCCCGCCTACGGAGGAGAGCGATAACATAAAAAAATAAAAGACTCCTCTGGACAGACAGATCTTTCTGTCTAGTTCCGGGAATTCCGCGGAGACTGCATCTGGGCCCCATTTTATAAAGACTTGTGATTGATTCAAATCAATCGCAACTTTACGATTGAATACAAATCCATCTTATAAAGAAATTATGATTGAAATTAAGACAGAAAACTGCAATCAATCAATCACAGGTTGCGATTGATTACAACTTTCAAGAGATTTGTGATTGATTAATAATGATTGATTTCTATCACAAGACAGGGCCCTACTGCCCCTAGCTTCACGGATCCCCTCTCCGGAGGAGGAGAGCGATACCATCAAAAAAATAAAAGACTCCTCTGGACAGACGGATCTTTCTGTCTAGTTGCTGTCATGCTTGTTTTTTTTTTTTTAGATATAACGTGAACATTGACTTGCCAATGCTTGTAGAAAATCTACATGGATGATGCCCTGATGGTTATCTGTTTGACCGAAAGGAGAAAGATCAGTCGATCTTGTCGTTGACGTTAGGGATATTCCGTAGTAGAGTCCACCAAGAGTATGTGTGGCTTCATGGAATTCTCTAGGAGGAGAGCCGTAAAAGTAAAAGAAAAAAAATACTGATGGGTAATCATAGAAAACTCCCCCAAACAGATGGATTTTTCTGTCTAGCTAGTTATGTGTGTACTATCAATGTCTCACTCTTGGGATTGAGGAAAATTGACTGGAGCTGCAGATTGTGGATGTTTATAGCATTTGGTTATTAACTGCACCACCATCGGCTACCCTGTTTAAACCCCTTTTCACAGTTATACTGTGGGGTATGGGAGTGCCCCGAGTCAACAGAGTGGTGTGCGATGAAAAAAAGAAATACAAATTGTATGATGAAAAAAGAAACACAAATTTAAGTGCCTCTAAAAGTGTCCTAAGTGACTCCTATTTTACCAGCCAACAGCTTACTTTTAAACTACCGGGTATACAATGTACATGTACATACGTTCAGTATCTAATTCATACCCGTTGTGCACTTGCTCATTTCCAGGTTAATCCCATGGCCTTGAAAAGATGTGTTTAGCGTTTCTACAAGTTCATCTCCATACCCCCTGTTCCTTCATTTTCGAAACAACCTTTGCACGGCACATTGCACATTGGCAAAATGAATATAGGTTTATACGTTGTATGCATGACAGTCGCGACGTTTTTAGCCCTTGCACAAGGCCCCTTCGCTGTGTAGTGGCGAGCGAAAGGGTTCCAGTGAAACGTGCCCAGCAGAGAGCGATCAAGCGCCACACAATGTCGCACAGCAAGAGTGCCTGGTCAAAAGGCTACACTGCTACCGGCCAGCGCATTGAATTTGCACAGGTTTCAAATCCGTCTTGCGGAGCAGTTGTCATTCGCAGATTTTTCGTGACCGAATGAGTTTAAGTCATTAATTTGGCCAGAAGAGACACCAAATGTTCAACTTTAATATTTGGACTACATCTGTATGTATTCAAATTGAAGCAATTTTTAGTAATTAAGTTGGCATTTGGATTCTGCCCCATACAAGACCCCAAATCCTATAATCCACAACCCGAAAGCTTCACGTTCGGGCTGGTTGCAGTTACGGCGACCCCAGCACGGACGTGTCGGGTTACAGGGCCCCTGGGTTAGCATTTGGTGTTTCTTTATGTGGTTGGTGGTATTAGTATTAGACATGAAATGTAACTGTAAAATCTGAATTATGTTCAGTTTGAACACATACAGATGTAATTCACTTGTTGATAACTCACAAAGGGTAAAATTTGGCTCCTTCAGTAGTCCCTTATACTGTCCGAATTGATGATTTTTTTGTGTGATTAGGTCAAGGGTAAACTGTAATATTTTGACTAGCACGTACATAGAGTAGTAGTATGACAACTATTCACTTGAAGGATTTGGAAACTGTGTGCATGCGATACACTGGCAGTTCATCAGTTATATGCATTTTGACGAAAATCTAATGCAGTGTAGCCTTTTGACAAGTGATGTTTTTACTTTTGATATGGTGTCACTTTCTGGGCGAGCAAAGAACTGAGCCCAGCCGAGTACAACAGTGCGACAGCGAGGTGCCCTGGCATCATTCTCTGCTGGGCTCGATTTACTCGACCCCACTCACTCGCCACCATGCAGCGAGAGCTCAGAGGACCTTGTCAAAGGCCAAGTTCCATGTGACTCCTTTCCTACCATTACTACCAATCATGAACAAATTATATTCATTCATGCCACACAAGACAAAGTTGTTTTAAAAATAAACAGCAGAAAGGAGATAAACACGCACAAAAAAAAAAAGTCTTTTCACGACCATTGGCACAGTCTGGAGCAAGTTCTCCGCGAGCGTGAGGTATAAGTTAGATTTTAAAAATTTGTACAGTATCGCCAGCGTACATGCTGGTGAAATAGGGCATTTTTAGAGGTGGCTGAATATATTCATTTATTTGATTTTTCTCATAGTACAAACAAAGATAGCAGGCTATTCACTTGGGGCGCTGAAACAGTACAACTATATAATGGAATGCCCTGGGGTTACGGGACTACATGCCTAAACACAAAATGGGAATTTATTTAATCATCGAAATCTGTTTTGAATTCAGAGATATGTTAGTATTTACTGTTTACTTCGTCTATGGACTTCATGTATCTGTCATGATTCATACTACTATCACACACTATTCGGGGCAGTGATTGCTCTCATCAAGTTCGCAATTAACTTCTTGGATATAAAGCTGAATGAATTTTACTGCTTTGCCTGCATATGGAAAGAAAAATCAGGAAGACAAGTAGCAAGTAGTACCAGTTTTTCTGTCCTTTAGTGAACTGCATTCATGATTTTCTTCAGTCACATCACTCCTTAGGTGACTCAAATTTAGGGCCTACTGTACATATATAAATCATTCCACTGGAACTGCATGCAGCGCTGAAGACAAGATATACAAGTATTCATCGTTCCCTTTGAAATTAATAATCATGTATTTTGCAAATATATTGTATTAAATATACCAATTACCCTCTGTCGAAAATGCAAGAAAAACATGCAAAATACAGCTGAGATAGCATGAGAGAGCATCTAGAACCTTAGAACTTCCAGGGCCTTTGAGCGGGCCCTGGACCCCGCCAGCAAGACTAACTTGGTAACCATATGCTTATTTGAGCAATTTAGTGTGAGACAGGGCAGGGCTCCACATTAGCAGTGGCCACGGAACCACTTAAAATTGTTGTTGGGCCACCGAACTTTCAAAAAGATCATCTTTTGGTGGCCCGATAGGACAACTTTGTAGATTAAAAATGGATATTTATGTTTCCTCTTATTTCGGCATGCGAAAATTTCAGATTTAAAGATTTTATTGGCCTGAAAAGTGGGCCTACAGAGAAGAGAGTTTGTGTGGAGCCCTTTGGGAGGTACAATGTAAAATTTTCATGTTGTAAAGTTCGGTTTGCATCATAGCCTTTCTTTTTGCAGAGACAAGGCATTAGAATAGTTGGATAAACATTTTGATATAGAATTATTAACAAGTTATTTGAATTTTTAGCAAACTCAGAAATGAAAAGTCAAATTAATTGCCATTATTTGATTTTGCCTATAAGATCTGTAGTTCAACTCTTGAGACCCATTCATATGGCCATTCAGATTATGTGATTGACATCACCTATTTTTACAAAATTCTTTTAGTTTTGTGATAAAACTCTAGAATTGACATAAAAAGAATAATAGGCCCTACTAGTGCTGTAGTAGTTGTATTATGCCTACATTTCTCTTTTATTTCTTTTTGTTGATATGGATCACAAAGGTAGAAGATAAAAAAGACCATTGACAGAATTTGTAACATCAGGAAAGGTGACCTATCACCAGGAGTTTTGTGTTCATCGGTAATGATAAGTGTCCTGTTTGGGTGACGATGCTTGGAATAGAAACTGATGAGGACAAGTTGCAGAAAATGTCACAGACTAACTATTTTTGATTGCCAATATTCAGGACAGACGGCCAGCAGAAATGGCCGCCATATATAAAATGAGTTTCCGTCCTGAGTGTCATTTGTTTGGTATGTACTCCCCGCTAATTTGAAATTGTGAAGGGCAAAGTTGAACAGGTTCAATTTCGTAGAAATGACCAAATCAGTCCGCAAAGTCCTCAACAATGGGAGAGGGAGAACGGAGTTAAAATGAGCAAGTGGAATGAGTATGGATAGTCTTGAAAAAGTAGACCTTTTTGTCATTTTAGGTGACTTGCTTACTGCACACATACAGTATTGCTATCACACGGTACACACACTTGTACAATGTATGTAACGTACTACCAGGGAGGTGGGATACCTCCCTGGTACTACATGTTCTTGACTGTATGCAGGATTTGAAAACTGAGAGAGAGGACAACCAGGCCAGAATGAAAGTGTGAAGTCAATTTCAAAGTCTTCATACTAAAGAACTTTGTGAAATAGTGTTACATATGTCGAGCAAGTCGAAGTGAACTGAGCGCAGCCTGAGAGAAAAACCAGTGATTGATTTTCATCTGTGGTTAAGAGTCTTTGTGCAAGAGACTGTGTGTGTGCTTTTAGACCTAGGGGTCATTGTGAAACCCTGTGTGTGGGAGTTGATGTGGCTTTTGTGTGTATTTGTACAGCATTGCTATTCATACCAAAGGAATGCACTGGTGTGTCTCTCTCTCTTGTATGGCCCCCGTGTACATGTATATAAAGCGCAAGTGCATGTAGCATGTCAGTGGGCGTGCAGGTTCACACACACTGTGTGTATTGAGTACATGGGCATGATTCAAGCTGGGCTTTCTTGATACCCTTATGGGCGAATCGTAAGCTGGTTGCCATGCTGAAAAAAAAAAAAAAAATGTGGATTGATCTCTTTGTATGGATGCAAGTAGATGATGTCAGTCGACTGTAATGTCGGATATGGTAGCACCGTGAATTGCTAATGAGAGATGAGGTTCATCCTGAGCGATATGTGATGCTGGAATTTTATTTCGGCAATTGATTTATGGTGGGCATAAAAAAGAGAAAGAGTAAATATGAGAGCCGTTGAGTGCGTCTGCTATTGATCGCTGCTTGGCTCGTGACATTTGCACAAGAAAATGGAAATGGGAGTGAAGTGGAAAGAATGGCCCTGTGTTCAAATGGGTTGTTGATTTTTGTTCATGCCATTTTCCGCCAAAATAGACAATGATCAGATTTGCGTTTGTGTGTGTGTGTGTGTGTGTGTGTGTGTGTGTGTTTTCATAATTGCCATCAGGCTCAGCATTTTATCCCCCTTTAGCATTTCCTAGGTTTATTGACACTGTATTGTGTTAAATGTTGCATATCTACATCATCCCCAAAGTCACTGGCACGTTTATGATACACTGTACATACTGAAAGATATGTGAATTGATTTGATAGTTTTATTCAGCTCTCTGCTTGTAATTGTATAAAACTCGTTGACAGACAAAGGTTGAAAGGAACTAGTAGAACTTCCTTCTTTATTTTCAAAACTATTATTATTATTATTATTAGTAGTAGTAGTAGTAGTAGTAGTAGTAGTAGTAGTAGTAGTAGTAGTAGTAGTAGTAGTATTTACAATCTCTCACAGTCTCATAGATTACTGCCATGGATGCCAAAGAGAAACTCTTTTTGAAAAAAAAAAAAAAAATATCTCACTTGCATTAATGTGCACTGTACAATGATATGTCAAAAGTCACACTATTACAAGCGTAGGGGCCTACAAGGTGAGGAAACGTTTCACCAAGTAATTAGATAAAGCAACCAAAAAAGAAAAGAAAAAAAATATGTTTTGAAAGTGCTTATAGTCACATGCATTCCATTCAGACATTGTAAGCAATTTATAATTGTAAATTGAATTTGTATAGTTCATATTTTTTCCCCCTTTTTGCTACATTGGCCAAGAAGGTACAATTACCAGGAAATGAATAGCTTTGAGAAAAAAAAAGTAGGAAAGATGTACGGATTGTAAACACTGTACATACAGAAACACAAACATGCAGACATCTGTACAGTTTAAAGGGACTGTACAGTACTGGTTGAGGTGGGGATTCATGTTTTTTACATTCCTAAGTGAGATAATGAGAAACCTCTTATGAAATATGAAAGAGCATGTAATTTCAAGAAGGATTCGACATTTATTTGATGAAAATTGGTTTTCAAATGGCTGAGATATCCAAAAAAGTGATAATAACAAAAGACTACAGGCCACAACTTTATTAGGATCTCTTTGTTTCCCCATGTTTTTGGATATCTCGGCCACTTCAAAACCGATTTTCTTCAAGTAAACTTTTGATACCCCTTAGAATTGCATGCTCTTTGACATCTCATAAAGTGGTATCTGAATATCTCGCAAAATGTTAAAAGCTAAATCCTCACCTCGACCAGAACTGTACACACCCTTTAACACACACAGGACAGACATACAGTTGTACATGGAGCAGATGAATACTCAAGATAAATAAAACAGTGATACAGCTGAGCTCATGAATTGCAGGCACATTTCATGCTCTGCTTGGATCATGTTTTTGTCAGGCGCAATCATTGGTTTATTAGGAAGAGCCCTTTTAATCAGACCCTTAGTTTCGTTGATTGCCTGTGAAGCACACCATATACATTGTAGAATCATGGTATGAAGTGTGTACTTGAAATGCAGAAGAGATTGGTCCAATTAATCAATCGAGCAAAGTGTGTGTACTTGCACAGTGGATTGAGGCAGGTGCCAGCAAAATAATATTTCATGCTGTGATTCCTCACTCTGGAGTGTTTATTACGATATATTGACATTGCACCTGTTGTTGTTGTTGTTTTTTTTTTTTTCTAGAGATGGAACTGTGCTCTAGCATCATTGTACTACAGTGCTGTAATTGAATCAGTAATTGTGATATTATGTTCATATTGTTTTATTTGTAGGGAATGTATTTATTTTCATAGCGCTCTTTGGTATTAATACAGAAAATGATAGAGGAACATGGAGCTGAACCCATTTAAAGTCAAAATGAATTAGTTCAAAAAAAATCACTAGTTTATTCTCATTATACTGCTGTGTAATATGATTGGTGAGACTGAGGATATCTTCCTATCCATGTGCCCCTTTTGGAGGCTGGACATGTTTGCTTTTTATATCCTAGATGGGTTGTATTTATTTTACCTATTAATATCATTTACAAAACATGCATCTTTGGCCTGAGAAAAGAATGATTTGCCTTTGAGGCCTCAAGGCAGAGCTTTGTCACAAACAAACAAACAAATCCCTTCAGAATTTTTTATTTTGGGACAAGTACTGTAGCTTTACTTGGATGCCAAATATCATTAAACGTCACTGGGGTGACAAGACCTTTTATCTCAAATTTGGGTGAAAATCACTTTTTTTTTTTGGGGGGGGGGGATTAATGGTCAGATAATCAGTCAAGTGATGTCCTGTCCAAAGCCACCACAGCATTTCAAAGGAAAGGCAATCCCACTTGAATTTGCTGCATTGTTTTTTTTGCTCTCCAGAATATTTAGCATTTTTTGAGATATGAAGATTTGTCACCTCAACAGCAATAAACAAATTATATGAAACGTTGAATTTTCATTGTATTTTTGATTGAAGAATTGTTTGGGTTTTATTTTAGATTCATATCTGAAGTTGATGGGGAATTATTTACAGGTGTGAGACTAGCATCCACTCTTGCAAGTTAAAACTGCTGAGAGTGAGATGTCACGATTACCCTTCCATTAACTGCCAGTGGGTTTTATTAGTCCCCGCATGTACGGCTTGCCGAGCCGTGACAGCTGTCTCGTTGCCGAATTGTGACAAACTGCCAGCCAGCCCTCTGGAATGACATGCAGGGCGGGCGTTAGTCTCCCGATGAAAGCCTCTGTGCACAAGTTGCCCCACCGTCTTTGTGCAAGCACTTTACATTTCACTATGAAACTGTGATGCCCCGGTAGCACAGTTTTTACTCACGTTGGGAGGTGCATCACAGCACCTACAGTATAACCTTCTTGCTGGTCTAAAGGTATCCATGACTGTGTCTTTCACACAGCTTTCTTGATATCTGTAACATGTCCAAAATATCTGCCACACATTTTACAATGCAAATTGCATCAGCAAAGTAATCCTTTTAAATGCCTATCTTTAAGTTAAATAAAAAAGTATAATTCAGTTATTGAAACTGATGGTCATTGTAACTTTCATACCAGTATTCATAGAAGATTCATCTGTCAATGTTCTTAAGCAACTAGGATTTTACATACATGTAAATCTGATGTATTATTGCTTGTCAGTATGATGAAAAGTATGTCAAGATTTTTAAGTGGTGAATTTGTAAAGAGAAATTTGACAGTTTCTGATAAAACAATTCTTTAGTGTATCTTTATGTTTGAAAGGAAGAGGCGAGTAGCCAAATGGAATGGGTTTAAGTGAGTACAATAGGTGGAATTGATTATTACTCTTTGCAGATGGGGGGGGGGGGGGGTAATAATGTTGTTGGGCGAGGTTCGAATTGGTGCTGGGTTGAGGTGGGAAAACGATGGTCTGAATCAATGGACGGGCAATGTGGATACATGTGTTCATGTTGTGCCCTGGGTGGACCAGCAGCGTCTACGGGAGCCCAGACTAGCTGGTGTCATGCCCTCTTCCAATCCGTCTGGGCGAGGGAGTGATTGACATTGTCATGGAGCTTGGAATTCTACTGGAGGCAAGGGGGGGGGGGGGGAGGGGTATGGGTGGCGGCTGATGGTGGTGGTAACATTGCATCCCCCCTCCCCCCACCACCATATTCTGGGCCAATGAAAAATGACTCGATGTGACAGGGTCAAGATTACTCATACCTTTGGTATTCCACCTTTGGTGTGTGTATATATTCATCTGTGCATGTTCACTACACATTGTCATCCTCCACATCTGTGAGCCTACACTGTATGCTCATAGTTTAATAAGCAGACAATAATAGTCTGCAAAGCATCAATTTTACAGTACACCATGATATGTCAAGCTATGTCTGATGGACTTTTGAGGCTCAAGGTAGAATGTGTTTACAACAGTTTAATATGCAACATTTTCACATTCTAATTGGATGCAAGTTGGCAGTGATTTGTCATTATAGTCATTGGCATGATTTATTTCATAAACTTGCATAAATGTATGCAGACAGTAAGAACATGAGAGGCGGTAATATTTACATGTACAAGACGGGGGGGGGGGGGGGATGTTTATTGTGCTTACTGCATTGCATATCTTTCATTATTTTTTTTATTTGGCCAAAAGCACTGAAGCTTTTTATCCGTTCAGATGTCTGCAAACTTGAGTGAGAAATTAAAATGTCCAGAGCTCCCACCTTTTGTGGAAATGCATGGAATTTTAGAGACTTTCATTTGGAAATTTCTTCTACCATTATAGAATATTGTAGAATAATGTCATTTTGATGAAATTATATTGTACAGTCACACAATAAGTTGATGTGGGAGATAATCGTATAATCAGAAAGATACATTAGCTGTCTGAGACGAAAATGGGGGGGGGGGGGGTTAAATTTCAAGGAATTTTCATCCAGAAAGATTAATTGCATCTTCAGGAAGTAGGCCTACTTTTAAAACCTGTGTCATAGTTGAAGTGATTGAGAGTACCAATTGAGACAAGATTTACCGTTTCAATTGCACTCTTCACAGATTGACTGCAGATTTAATGGGGCAGTCTCGCGGCTTTCATTTCCTCAAATTCTTGTCACACCAGGATCAAAAAGCTTCTCTCTGATAGAGATAGAGAGGATCCGAGTGGGCATCTGCATTGTTGCTACAGTGTACTACTGTATTGTATGCACATACAACTGTATGTGTGATTTTATACATTAACTCTGTGAGTCACTTGGGTGTGTTTGTTGGTATTGATGCAAGGAGTTACCAGTGAACGGTAGCTCCTTGGTTGATGTGTACAGCAATAGGTATACGTGTACACTGTGTGCTATTAGGTATTTGTTTCAATGTGTTTCTATTTTCATACATGCATGATTTTGCATGCACAAAGATAGAAAGTAAATGATAGGGAACTTTCAAAATTCTTGTGATATGAGCATTTTCATGATTGTGTGTGTGTGTGTGTGTGTGTGTGTGTGTGTGTCAGAGTTTTTCAAGAGTTGACAAAGGAGATTTTCTCTGCCTTCATTGAACATTTTTCTCTTGAGGAGAAACAGAAAATTTTAGGAATTGAGGAACTTTAGGAAGAACAACAACAAAAAAATCTGTGCCAGTTTCGTATCCCCGTGGCTGTAGTATATATGAAAATCATGAAATTACAATTGCCTATCGATCATGAATGAATGCATTTCTGTCTGGTGACGATTTTAGTGATGCGTTACCAGAGATGGTGTACATACAAGCTGTAGATTTTGCTTCTACTCTGCAATGTAGCATGCAGTCATACATGACATACACCTACAGATTGTATACAGTATATGGCTGAATAGTATTATGTTTGTTAGTATTAAAAATATATATTTTTTTATTTTACGTGTTTTATCCTTATGGAATAACCCTCTCATTATTCTGCTCATATAATTAATTGACAAACCATGTGTCTATGAATGAGAGTGCATCCATTCCAGCTGCCGAGGTCATTGGGTGGTAACCACACTTTGAAAATTCATTCCATTCCCCACCATGCAATGATCATTACGGTACAAGTACCTTTATATTGAGTGTGCTGCGTGTGTTCACGTATGTGTATGTGTGCATGTATGTACACTGTACATTTTTGTGTGTCTGTGTCTACAGAGTATGAGTCACCCAATGTACCTAATGTGTATTGCTTGCATATGATGTGTAGGAGACCAGTATGTATTGTCTGGAGTCTTCAACATTTTAAACAGACCGAGAGGTATTGGGAAAGAAGAAGAAGGGGGGGGGGGGATACTTTGCGGTCTTTTGTACCCCGAGAGTTCACTGGAGAGGTGCTTTGTGCAGGTACAATGGGATGCGGTGAGCAGAGTTGGGCACAACATTGTTCTGTGTGTTTATCCACTGCAAGAAATTAAACACAGGGTTACAAGTGTACGCCTGTATGCATTAGGGGTACTGCAGTGCACAGACTTGGTTTGCAAGGTATAATGTTAGAACACTTATTACACACTTGTACAACACAGACATGTACCACTAGGCATGCAGACATGTACAACTAGGCAGGTTTACATGTAGTGCATTGATGCTGAAGTTATACAATGCAAATTGGTGTTGTTATCATCTTGCATTCAATTTGCTACTTATTTGAACATAACCAGGTCCATACACATGTCCTGTAAAACCAGAAATATTTGTGGCATGAAATTTTTGCAAATTAGAGCTGATGCCCTTTTTTGCATCATATTTTTTTTTTTTTTTTTTTGGGGGGGGGGGGGGCGGAATTGCTACTGGCATTCTATACACTGTATAGTGTAGAGAAGAACTTTCACGTATGCATTTCAATTTTCCGAAATCTTGGCGGTTTGCTAAATTTGTGAATATTTCATGCATGTAAAAATATCTGGTCTCTATGTAAAATCATTTTAAATCCTTGCCAAGAAATACATTTTTAGTGAAAACTTGAGGTCAACTCTTACTCTTCAGAAATCAGTATTTCCCCCCCCCTTTTTTTCTCAGTACCATCTCCATACAATCTCCATACCATGCTTGAAGAAGCTGAACTCTCTTTTCTCTCTTTCTCTCTCTCTCTCTCTTTCTTTATTGTATATTATTTACATGCGTATGCCTGCACTTTTACATTTTAGTATATAACATGATTGAATTTTATTTTATTTTTTTCCAGAGTAATTTGCGAAGAGGAAACAGGAATACAACACCATGGAACAAGCTAGGGTGAGTATTATTTGTACATATTACATACATGTAGGTGCCTCGAAACCCTATTTGCCCTATTTGCACCTGGGCAACTAAAACTCAATGTTGGACCAACTTACAACTGTATGAATGGACATCTGCCTGCATATAGGGCACTTTCACCATCAATACTCATTCGGGGAAAAGGAGATGAAGCTCAATTGTGATGTCTGTTATCAACAAACTATGAGTTCCTACCGTATTTCCGGTATGTTTGGTAGTATGTTGGTTGATAGAGAGTTTGCATTTGCTAATAATTACAAATGAGCATTTACAAAGTTTGGATATTTTGGGTTTCTTGTTTTGGTGAAAATGACAAGATGATGCAATGAATGTAAAAAACATCAAGGGATTAGGGCTAGGGATTTAACATAAATGAGAGAAAATATGTGTGATGGACAATATTGGAGAAGATGACTGATACAGAAGGAATGTAAAGAGCTAACCCAAGTATTAGGGCTTTTGTATATGTAGGAAACACTGATTTGTAATTGTGTTTCTTGAAACACCTTTTTAAATGAGAGAAAAACATAAGATCAGGAATACAAATAAGAATTGTGCCATATGTTTGAATGAATGAATAAAACTGACAAAATTTGAGACATTAGTTGAATACAGAGATGATGAACTTAAAAGTGTTTTGACCATTTGCCCCAAATTGTAACATTGATCTAATTTGATTCCCTTCCCACCCTTTTGCATCGTTCAGTACAACACCCAGCAGCCCGTGAACCAGCCGCAGAAGGGGTACGGCGGCTCTGGTCTCCAGGACCTCCCCAAGCAGGACCCCATGCAGAACGCCATGGAGTGGCAGCACCACGGCTACGGCATGGACTCTGGATTCCAGAGCAGCGCCACCTCACATGTGAGTCTGCGATCCTTTCATTGATAAGACCCCTGCGCTTGTCAGTTGCAGGATCTTTATACTTATCGGAATCACAGGACTAATTCATTTACGAACATTGCTGTCATTGTTTGTTGCAATGATTTGAATCAAGTTAATATAGCAGCAGCAGCCAGAATACTACAAATCATGTGTGAGCAATTGAGGTGTTATGATGTCTGTCGTACTACTGTAAAAGTGGAAATTTTTGTGAGAGTAATTTTTTGGTCTTGGCCAGGTAAGATGAATTTAGAGTGGATTTTTCAATTCTGCATAATCAAGACATTAGCTACTGGAACTTACGGCAAGCAAAATATTAGCATGCTTTTATTTTCATGTCAGTTTTTGGGTGTGCGAAATGCATGAAAATTTCCACTTTTACAGTATTTCGATGTGCAATTATTGCAAACAATTGATTGAAAGGGAGTCGAAGGACTTTATTTATCCCTCTGAGAAGTAGAAATCTTATACAGCTAGTCTTTGTTACAGGAAGAAGTTATTAATTGTTGCAAATTCAGCTCATCTAATACAGGCCAGATTACATATAACCAGAGCCATAGAAACTGCAATTTGATATCTCTCAGTGCATTTGTTGTCATTAAAGCCAAGGAATGCTGTCTTGAAGGTTTATCTGGCACTTAATACATTAATCTGTACCTGTGCAATAAAATATTTTTTACTGTTTTGTTGCTTACAATCACATATTAATTTGGATTTAAATGAGAGATACAGTGTGTATAAGGAAGACCAAACAAGAATAAACTGGATCGATTGTTGGTTGTGACTCATCAGCTGTGTTAGCTAATGCCAATACAATTTATATCTTGTTTCAATCCACTTAGGAGTTGGATCTTTATGATCATTGAGGATACGCTTTGAATGGGTATTTCACATAATTATTTGCAAAGCAATGAATGGCCCTACTGGAGTCGAACCCTTTGCTCTTCATATCTAGTCGGGCAAAGTTGATTGCCTGTAAGTGTGTGTGCATGTCACTGTCTCTCATCAGTTAAAAGGTGGCCATAGTTTGGATTTTTGCGATACGTCCACGACATCAGCACTTGGCTGTCATGCCTGCACTTTGAGATCCTGTGACGCATTGTTTTGTCGGTGATCACTTCATTGGAATGCCAAATGTATGCTTTATCTCTCTTGTGAGAGGAAGTAAAGTACTGTATGTGTATGCTAGACTTTGGAATATAAGTTGTATTACATTCCTTGTCCTATAGTCCATTCTCCTAGTCTATCATGAGGAGTGTCATCTAAGGCTATGTAAGTGTTTTCACTGTACAAACGTGAGATAATCATTTCCTTGTAATGACAACCTTAATATGATGCAAATAATGTAGTTGACTTGACTTCAGTCAGAGCCTGAAATGTGCAGTAGTCAGGGACCTGTGAAATGTTAATGCGACATGTGCAAACCATGTTATCAAGATTAGAGATCACTGTAGAATTTCACACCTTGTTCAGATCTCTACCATGTGAACAAATTATGACAGTTACTGTATATGTAAAGCCTGTGATAAATATCTGTTTGTCATCATGGACTGAATCATTTCAAAATTTGAAAAAAAAAATGCACCGCTACATTAATGTTCATGTTGTATAATTGGATTATACAAGCTGCCCGACTCATTTCCGGAAAGATGGATGACTTTGGAAATAAAAGAAGGAACAATTGCATCAAGAATAGATTCTTTACTGTATAACTTCTTGATTGGAGAAAAAGATTGAGTAAACATTTCCAATTTTCGTCTCTACTTGACACTCGTAGGCGCCATCTGTTAGCAGCAAGTCGCACCACGACGATGGAGGTGAACTGGACAGCGCCCAGCCACAGGACATGTTTGACTGGGATGCTGGCTACGGCCAGGCCTACACACAGGAGCAAGTTGATGGTGAGGAAACGACATCATTTTTTTTAATTTTTTTTTTTAGAAAACATCTTTGAGTAATATTAAAGCACTGTAGAGCTACGTAGCCATCTAGACACTATCTTTATATGAGTTAGAATAAATAAGAGGTTGGAATGTTTCTCAAAATACCATGCCCGAGATGTCCATCATGGTCTTTCCCCTTGCCAAAATGAGGAAAATCACCTAGTTTTCTACATATGTATGGACATTTAGTTGAGTGTTATGACTTTCTTTGAAGCACCGATGAATTGCATGGAGTAATAGCTTTTAAGTGTACATGAAATTACTAGACAACTAAAAAATTCATTGGCTATGTACTATGAGACTTTGTACAACTGTATCAACCTGCAAGAGTCATCAATGCATATTATGTATATGACAACATATGTACCAGTATGTATGTTTTATTGCGTATGAAAATGTGTGTATCCTTAATGGTCTGTTCCTTTATTCCCGAAAACGCTCATCTCCTTGACAAATCTTCCCACATCTGCACGTGTGATTTGTTTGGGTGATGTGTGCTAAATCGTGAATATTGTGACTTTTGTTGATAGTATCCTTCCATTTGTCCCTGAATATCGTGCAGAGATGAACCAGCAGCTCACCCAGACGCGCTCCCAGCGAGTACGGGCGGCGATGTTCCCCGAGACCCTGGAGGAAGGGGTACAGATCCCCTCCACCCAGTTTGACCCCGCCCACCCGACGGCGGTCCAGCGCCTCTCGGAGCCGTCGCAGATGCTGAAGCACGCCGTCGTCAACCTCATCAACTACCAGGACGATGCGGACCTGGCTACCCGCGCCATCCCAGAACTGACCAAGCTCCTCAACGATGACGATCTTGTGAGTTGTTTCTCTGTCTATAGTAGCCAGGGCTGCCACGGTGCCAGGGCTTATGAACAGTAGCTGTGTCATTCCTCAGACCAATATGTTCTGTCATGTATTGTTCACCTGGCAGTTGGCAAAAGATGATCTCTTTTGTGCTGTGTGAAGATTAAAAAGATACTGCTTGTGTTTCAGTGTGTTCTCATGTATGTGTAGTACACATAGGTTTTGTGCAAGGGACACTCGTGTTGAAACTCATTTCAATTATTTTAAAGCTTATTTTCAGTAACAGTAATTTTCATTGATGGCTCTTGCATTTCTGAATTAACCTATACATCACCAAATTTTCATGAATTGTGCGGAGTATTCATCAGTGAAAACCTCTTCATTTAAAACAAAACTTTATTGGTGTCCTCTTTGGGATTATCAACATGTCATCAAATTTACTCTAAATTCATGTGATTTTTGTATGACAAGAAATACTCAGTAGTATAGGAGAAATGTATAGATAAGGGATATGAAAGTCCTGCCATGTTTGTCATACAGGAATTATTTTTACACAGTGTTCATTTTTTATTTGATGACAAATCACATGAATCTGGAATGATGTAAATATTGGTATCCATGCCTTGTATTTTCATGAGAATATTTTGCTTGTGGCGCCCTCTACAGGTGGTTGTGAACCAGGCGGCCATGATGGTCCATCAGCTCTCGAAGAAGGAGGCCAGCCGCCACGCCATCATGAACTCGCCGCAGATGGTGGCCGCCCTCGTACGGGCCATGTCCAACAGCAACGACGCGGAGACGACGCGTTGCGCGGCCGGCACCTTGCACAACCTGTCCCACCACCGGGCAGGGCTGCTCCAGATCTTCAAGAGTGGGGGAATCCCCGCCCTGGTGAAGCTGCTCAGGTACGTACTATCTTGGGTAGTGGTAAAGGACCAATAATGACGATATCATATGCTCCTGTATCCCATGTCCTATGTTTTATTTATGTTTCAAGTTGAGATGACCAGCATAGCAGAAGTATTGTGTGTTTCTCCATGTTCATAGTGTCGTTGATATTCTGCTCATGCTTGTACATATTTTAATGCCTCTACTGCTGAAAGGTATGGAAGCATTTTGTGGGTTTCAAATTGTCTGTGTGTTTGTCCCTCCGCCCCTCTGTTCATCTGTACATCCCATGTCCTCTTTGCCTCTTTGTACTACCAGATCAACTAAATATGTGGAACTAAACTTCCAATTTTGATAAATGATGTACATGTTATGTGGTCTCTGCAAAGTTACATTTATCACTCACCAACATTTTGCAGTTGCGGTTACAACAGCTTTGAGCAGAGATTAAATAATGTTTTATGCAAATATTTGCCCCTTCACCCCCCCTCCCGTAGCTCGCCAGTGGAATCTGTGCTCTTCTATGCCATCACTACCCTGCACAACCTGCTGCTCCACCAGGAGGGCTCCAAGATGGCCGTCCGCTTGGCTGGCGGCCTGCAGAAGATGGTGGCGCTGTTGTCCCGCAACAACCCCAAGTTCCTGGCCATTGTCACGGACTGCCTCCAGATCCTGGCCTACGGAAACCAAGAGAGCAAGGTACGTTATAGTGGAGCATCTGTAGAGACCATTCACAAAATGAAGTACATACCCTTTCCTAGAATAAGATCACACTCTTCCCAGAAGTAAGAACACAGTCTTTGGTCAAATGAAACCAGGAGAACAAAATGTAGTAGAATAACTGTAGAGTCCATTCAGACTTGCAATATTGCAACATTTTTTTTTGTCCAGCGAAGATCAAAAGAGTTAGGTACATGTATTGAGCGACGGGTGCACTGTTTCATTCACACTTGCAATTTATGAACATATTTTATAGCGTGCAAAACCACGCTAACAAGGTATAAAGAACACAACCACAGAGGCTGTTCACTCTTGCAAAAATACAAATGCTCTATTTAGAAATGAGGAGATCTAGGTGTCATAGAATTATGATAAATGGCCATTTCATAATAGCAAAATAACTCAAAGGGTGCAAGGCATAGTAGGTGTGTAGGTTCAGAAATTAGCAATCTATTTCCACTGATTTAGTAGATATAGTAAAGCATTAATGACCATAGACATCTTCAATCTTGACCCATATCAGGTTGCATGTGAATTATAAATTGTTATATCATATTTATATTTTTCAAACAATTACCGGTATGCATAACATGAAATATATACATGTATCCTTCTTTGCCACGATTTCAGCTGATCATCCTGGCCAGTGGTGGACCCGCGGGGCTCGTTCACATCATGCGAACCTATGAGTACGAAAAGCTCCTCTGGACCACCAGCCGGGTCCTCAAGGTCCTTTCTGTCTGTCCCAACAACAAGCCATCCATCGTAGAAGCAGGTATGTTGCGCTAGCTTGTAAAATGATGTCTCATGATGTCATTATAATAAGTTCTTGATCCTTTGTGGGCCTTTTGGATAAAGGGGTATGAACCGCAGATCGCTCTTGAGTGCACAGATCATGATGGTGCCTTTTTTTAACAAACTGTAAAACAATGCAGGAACATCCTTTGTTTGCAAAGTCAACAGCATTTGAGAAGTGTGTAATAGACTTATCAATTCTAAAGAGATTATTAACACTCTATGACTGTAGTTAGAATGCTCATTAAATGTAGAATTCTTTTTTAATATGTGGCAATTCCTTGTCTGCTTTGTTGCTGTCACCATATTTACAGTCATGAGTAAATCATTATTGTCAAGTGTGTGCTGATCCCCCTAAAATGGGCAGTGAATAGAAAATATTCACACTTAAAAAAAAAAAAAATGCACCATGTGAAGAGTCAAGTAAGAAGTTACAGACTAGATTTCAGTGATCAAGTCTTCGTCTTAAAAGCCTCTAACAGTGAATATGGCTGTCTGAGATTAGATTGTGGTTTGGATGTCAGAGTAAAGGTTGCAATAACTTGCAAATGCTCTCATCTATTCTCTATTCCAGGCGGCATGTCGGCCCTCGGGCTTCATCTCGGTCACCATAGCAACCGCCTCGTCCAGAACTGCCTCTGGACCCTCCGTAATCTTTCAGACTGCTCAAATGGAAATGTAAGTATGCATTTGATGATCTTTCATTTGTGGAATAACAAGAAACAGTAAGACAAGTACAGGAGATTGCAGCCAAGGGGGAGATTGTATATTCTGAGTGTAGTGTCCAGAGCAAACCAAAGCAGAGTGACTTTATGGCAGTTATGATGCCTCGAGTGTCGTTGACTCAGTTGGATGTGATGTCCTATTAACACCTAGGGCATTTGTCATGTTCATGTGATCTCGATTTTTGCTTGCACTATTGTCTTGGTGCCTTCGCTGAGCAATAATCATATGCTGTCCATGAACACTTGTAATGTCTCCTCATTCTTGAATGCTCCTGAGATGATAGGGAAAAAAAAAGGAAAGAAAAGTAAAGCGAAGGAAACGTTATGTAAGAGGATTTCTACTAACCTTCATGATGCTGGAACCACCTGATAGAGAGCTGCAAAGTCTCCCTGATCCTGCAGGAGGCTTCCTGAAAATTGCACTATGTCTGCATGTCTGGATATGAGATTATGAACAAAGCACTGATTTGGGATTTTTGTTTTTTCCCCATTGAGGCGTATGTAAAATACAACTATCTCCCTAGTTGTTCTTTGGAATCTGCGTGATGATTTTGATGGGTGCATAAATGTTGCTGCAGAGATTGTAACTCTCCCGCTATTCATGGGAGATCTCTCCAATTTTGAGGCCATTTTCTCAAAATATGCCACTCTGCCGCTATCGAGTTTGAATCTCCCCCACTTACGTTGTAAGATGTATTTTGTCTTGAGATTTAGCTTTCTCCCCGCCCAATTCATCGTTTAAAAAATGTTAAATTATTTAGTCAGGATAGCACAAGAGATCATTTACAACTCTGTAGAGTTTCCAGGGCCCTTTAACATCCCCTAGAATCCCTCAGGGACGTCACACTTGTGATTTCCGCAATACACGCATGATATTGAGTGCATAATTACGTTGTCAGAGTCTCCACTTTACTATGGGGTCCAAGGCCCTGTTTTACCAAGATTTATAATTGATTATAAAGTTGATTTCTATAGTAAGTCTATGGCAGCGTGTGTAGTAAGGAAATGTATAATCTATTATATCTTTTGTTAAAACGGGGCCCTGGTGGGAGAATCTTCCAGTTAAGAGACTCTTGGGGTTGGAGTCTCTGCTGCTAATAACAAGATAGATGTAGATGCACCTATAATCTTTAATAATTTCTTGTGACGTTATCTCCTCTGTACGGCCAGGATGACATTGAGCCGCTCCTCCAGATGCTGGTGCACCTCCTGGCGTCGAACGACATCAACGTGGTCACCTGCGCTTGCGGCATCCTCTCCAACCTGACCTGCAACAATGGCCACAACAAGATGGTGGTCAGTCAGCTGGGCGGCATCGAGGCCCTCGTCCAGACCATCCAGAAGGCCGGGGACAGGGAGGACATCACAGAGCCGGCGGTCAGTTCTTGGCTATTATTCTTTCTGTTGTGTCTTTGTGTGTGTGTGTGTGTGTGTGTGTGTGTGTGTGTTTGTTTGTCTGTAGCAGTATTGGTCTTAATTCTTTTCTAAGCCTTGTTGTTGTCCTTTTTTTCTTTTTGCGGGGGGGGGGGGGGGGGGAAGGGAGGGGGAAAAAATCTTACCACTTGTTGATATTGCTCAGTATTTGGTTGTAATGGATATATTTTCGGTCAAAATAATCAGATTCTTAATGCAGGCACAACAGAAAATGAAAGCAACAGAAGATAGAAAGAGTTTGTGTTCTCTCAGTAGTTGGAATGTCTGATTCTTGTTTGTTTGCTTGTTTTTTCTGCTATCAAATTATCTGGAAAGTGTCTGAAGCCCACAAGTGACTTGTTGCAATGTGAATTCAGTTTCATGATAATCATGTTGACTACATGATTGCCACTTGAATTCCCATAATGGTTACTGTCTGTTTTTCACTCTCCTCTTGTAACGAATTGCAAGTGGAAGAAGCTTGCACAGGTCTTACACTAGGATATGTCCATTCTGAAAATACTCATGAAAAAAATCACACTATTTTAAACAATTCACATGATAGCAGGATGACCAGTGAATGCAGCAATTGTGTTGTTTTGCCTTGACACATTAGTGGAACTTCATGGTTGCCTCTTGTTCTTGGCTTAGTTCAGATGCAAAGACTGCAAGAATAACACACACAGAGTATCTATATGTAGTGATGACTTTCTGTCCACCATATGACCATGTGAAAGAGTGTCACAACATGGCAGACATATCACTATGTAAATATTCTCACAATTCTTTATCATCATACAGGTCTGTGCCCTGCGCCACCTGACCAGCCGACACCCAGGGGCGGAGCTGTGCCAGAATGCAGTGCGTCTCCACTTTGGCATCCCAGCCGTCGTCAAGCTCCTCCACCCGCCATCCAAGTGGCCTCTTATCAAGGTGAGGGGGGTTTAGCATTTCAATTACGTGTTATTTGTTTTATGAAAAATGTAGTTACCCTCATTTGCAGATGATGTCGTGAACAGACATAGATCAGTGGAAGCCTCCTACAATTTCCTCTTTTTTCAGCTCTATCTTGGTTTTAGCTATTTGGTTTCTGGTCAAGAACAAATGATATGTCAATTTTACTGCTAAGAAAAAACAAAAACAAATGAAGCTTTAGAGATCAGTGATAGAGTAATCAGTTCTTAAAAGACTTTCAGCTGTCAATGTTGATATGAGTTCCTCCTGTGTTTACTCCCCCCCCCCCCCCATCCTTCCAGGCTACTGTTGGGCTGGTGCGAAACCTGGCCCTGTGCTCTGCCAACCACGCCCCTCTCCGAGAGCAGGGAGCGCTCCACAGACTGGTCCAGCTCTTGATGAGAGCTCACCAAGATACACAGAGGGTAAGATCGTGATTGCGATGATTATCACCAAGGTGATGATGATGATGATGATGATGACGATGGCAACTATGATGAGAGTTATTAAACTGGTGACAGTTATTACCCGAATGACAATGGTGATGGTGAAAATGATGATGGTGGTGGTGGTGGTGGTGATGAGATGATGATGATGATGATGATGATGATGATGAGAGTAATAGCACTGGTGACAATGATGGTGATAGTCAAAATGAATATGGTTCTGGTGAGGGTGATAGTAGCAATAATGATGATGATGACTAAAATTATTACAACATCTATATTATGGAGTCGAGATGATGGCGATGTTGGTGACAATGGTTTTAGTTGGGATTGTGGGGCTGATGGCTGTGGTGGAAGTGATGATGATGATGACGACAGTGATGAAAGTTACCATGATGATGAAAATTATGCATACTGGAATAACTAGACAGTGATGCACACATCTTGGATCAAATCAATATCTCTCCAAGAACCTTCTTTGTTTGAAATGTATATTGAAGGCATATTTAGGTGATGGGTATGTTGCTGCTAATATTATGCATTTTCTATGAACCTCTGACTGTTTTTCTTGTGCCATGCAGCGGTCGTCCATGGGTAGCACGGGCAGCCAGGGAGGCAGCTATGCTGATGGAGTACGTATGGAGGACATTGTGGAGGGCACCACGGGGGCACTGCACATCCTGGCAAGGGACTCCCACAACAGGGCTCTCATCCAGGGTCTCAACTGCATCCCTCTCTTTGTCCAGGTAGGATTGGTTTCCGCCCACTTACCTTAATACCCAATTCCTTTTCGCATAGCCCTTGACCAACCACCACCACCGCCAGAGCCACCTCCCCTACCACCACCACCACCACCACTACAGCCATCCCTACCCTCACCTCTGCCAACACAAAGACCACCACCACCACCACCACCACCACCACCACCCCCTACCACCACCACCACACCCCTACCACTACCACCACCCCTACCACTACCATCACCCCTACCACTACCACCACCCCTACCACTACCACTATCACCACCCATACTACTACTGTGACCCTTGCCACCACCTCCACCACCACCATTTCTCCATCTAAGAGGACAAATTATGTTGAGGCATTACTTGTTGCATTTTATGATTGGATGTTGTATTTGCAAATGACAGCCAACATCTCTTCTTCTGTTTCATTAATTGTAACAGTTTGTGCCAATTGCTAAGTGGTCAAAGGCCCTATACTTTGAACACCCACGTGTCCATTCAGTTTACTTGCTGGACATTGAGTTTTAATTGCCTGGTGCTACCAGGGAAAGTGGTCTAGTGGTGCCCAGTACAGAAATGGGACTTTCAGGTGTTACACAATTAACCTTTAATTTGTGAAAAGTGCAGTAAAGAAAATGTTAACTTTTTACCAGGTTGTTTTCAGGGAACTTGCAGAAAAATCTCCTATGTGACTTAGGCTAACCCTTACAAAGGTACCTTTGCTTCCTTCTTTTTTTTTTTTTTCCTCCTGTAAGTTTGCATAAGTTCACAAATGACTTGTATATACACCCAGTTTATTGACAGCTAACCATTTCTTTGTGCTCCTTGTACGTTCTGCCCCTTCTAGCTGCTGTACTCCAACATAGAGAACATCCAGCGTGTGGCTGCAGGAGTCCTCTCCGAGGTCTCCCTAGACAAGCAGGGGGCCGAGATGATTGAACAGGAGGGCGCCACCGCACCCCTCACTGAGCTGCTGCACTCTCGCAACGAGGGTGTCGGTAAGTGGACCTTTAATGCACTAAGCTACCATATCCCAGTTCCATGCGAGGATTTTCATCTGAAGGATTGCATTACATGTAAAATGTTAGACTCACAATAGGTAATAAGTTCAAACCATTTAGAATACAGACACACACAGACACACACCCAAATTTTGCATATTACTGGTTGCTATTTCTGAATTAGTTTAATTTTATTAATCATTAATATTATAGTTCACACAGAAGAAAGAACCTCCCATTCTTAGAAGCCAACAAACAGATGGATAGATGCATGATGTCTCTTTGCTATGGAACTCTTGTTTGTGAGTGTGTGGGGGAAAGGGTGTTGTTGGGGAAGGTGAGGGAAAGGTACCAAACAAACATTTTAGGAAGTATTTGATTAGTGATGCTAAGATTCAGGGGTCGCACTTAACTTTTTTTTTTTTTAACTAGCCAGGCGGACTACTTAGAATCAATTTTGACACTGAAGCAATATTTTGGCTAGCCAGATGGACTAGTAACTTCAGAATTTTACGATTTTTAGCTAGTCCGATGTGATTTTGGGTGGCCAATGGCCAGCGGACCATCGCCAATTTCGAACCCTGAGGTTTTGCCATTTTCATTACATATATTTGTCAGTAATGTAACTCTGTTGCGAATAAATAATTGCTTAGCATTACATGCAATCCCCCCCCCCCCCCCCCCGTACACACTTTGAACAAAAATTATTTTGCATCTAGATGGGCATAGATTAGTTCTTATTAATGTATGTCATTCTGTCATTGTGTTAAAGAACATGGCATCTTCTCTTGCATCTGAATTTCTGCAATTGTACTGAATCACCATTTTGCTGTCTTTATAGCCACCTATGCTGCCGCCGTGTTGTACCGCATGTCTGACGACAAGCCAACAGACTACAAGAAGAGGATTTCCGTAGAGCTGGGCAACTCACTCTTCAGGGGAGATTCTGTTCCTTGGGGAGAGGTGAGTTGAAGATATTAATCATGTTTTGTCTCATGCATGTTGTGTAAGAGAGAGAAGGTTTGACATACAACAAATCACTTTGATGTACAGTGAAGTGGTTTCTAAACATAGTAAAAAAATTGCAATTGTGGATTTTGTAATCAGTGCAGCCTCATTTGTTAGTTTAAATTCAGTTGACCTGTCAAAATTTCACAAACTCTGTCATCGATAGCAGTGGATGGTCCTAATGTTAGCCAAGTTGATGTGGAGGGTGTCTGCTGGAAATTCAAAAAACAGCATACCACTGTCGACAGCAAAACTCATGAACGTGTCACATTCAAAAGTGCAGAGCAATGTACATATTGTAGACCCCCCAAAAAAGAAAGGAAAATAAGGGATCATATTCTGTTCTAGCAGTTCAGCAGTCTACGAAGTAGCTGCTGGAGCCTTGCATTTGTGTATGTATGTATGTGTGTGTCAGTGTGTGTGTGTATTTTTGCATGTGTTTGTGTGTTTGGAGGGAGAATCCCCTTTGTGGTGGATGAGCCTAATATCATGTAACAAAAGGTGCTCAGTCGAGCAAGAAAATTAAGCTGTATGCATGTCCTTACTTTCCCCTGTGCGTCTGTTCTGCAGCCTCTTGACATGCCCGCTGACAATTCCATCCTGCCGCCCAGCTCCATGGGTGGTCCTCCCCGGACCCACCTACCAACACCAGGGCAGCGTCCCACAGTCTTCATCAACATAGCAACCAGGGGGAGTACCGCCAGCCGCCACCTCCTATGCAAGGTGAGATTTCATGGTGTTGGTTCTTCCACTTGCCGTAAAAGAATGGAATAGTTTGCTGGGCGAAAAGTTTCGCCAATTTAGCAATCTTCTAGAGTAGTGCAATAACACATATTTATTGTTTTTGAGATAACAAAATTTGTAGAAAAATGCCCTTGTGAGCAAAAGTTCCAACCAGTAAGTTCCAACCAGTTGAATTGACTCACATTGACTCAGCATGAAACACAAAAATGATAATTGGAAATTGTCCTCGTTGACAACGTCAAATTTTTGCCATAGATTTTTATCGCTGTTAAAAAATGAATGTGTCCTTTTTGGTATGATATATTATATGTATGCTCTCTTTGTACCTACGGTTACAATCAAATCATAGACTTCTCATTGTATTTCATGTAAGCAGAACTTTGGACAGTTCCTCTGCAAGCTGGAGAGTAATTTCTGTGTTGAAGGAACATATTGCACCATGCCTTTAAAATCTTATTCCTCCCAAAGTTGTCTCTTTTTATCATTAAGGAGCAGTGGCAGAATTTTGTCACCTCTTGGTGATCCTTGCTTACGGGGGACCGTATCTTCATTGTTCATTCTGAGTATATTCACTAGCTGTCATAAGAATTGCGGTGACCACTAACCTCCCGTGACCTTCTCTGCAGGTGGTTACCATGACGCCACAGGACCAATTGAGCCCATGATGCAGGACTTGGATCTCGGGGGAGGCGGGGACTTTGGCATGGACCCCAGCCTGTCCGACATGGGCCCGCCCACCGGGGACCTGAATCTGGAGAACATCCCTCCCGCCGACAACACCGGCCTGGCGTTCTTCGACACCGACCTGTGAGAACTTGGACAGTCGGTTGCAAGAGAGGAAATTTGCCCTTTGACCTTCTATCTTCTGTCTAAGTAGTATCTCTTCAGTTCTTTTTTCTCTCTTTAACGTTTCTCATCTGTCACTTCCTTCTTCTTTTTTCTTTTGTTCATTTTATCAGGGTGAAGAGCTCTCTTTTATTTTTTTTTTTTTCATGAACATTTTAGTGTAGGCTTTGGAAGGTGTCCTCATGATAGCCGGGGCGAATTTGAATCAAATGCAGTGTTACAATTGCCGCCTTCATAAGGCGAGTTTTAACATAGTTTCTATTTGTGAGAGATTGTAAATTTGATCTTTAAGGTAAAGAATGATTTTACTGCCTACAATGTTGAACAGTAAATTTGATCTTTAAAGCAAAGAATGATTTTACAGCCTACAATGCAGAAAAGAAAAACAAAAAACAAAACAGGACAGTAGAGAAAGTAGGACATGAAACGTGTCAGAAGAAACTGAGATTTCATTCTTTCCCACGGTGGTTCCATGATTTGTTTTTTTAACATTCTTACTTTTTGGCAGAGCACTGCCAGTACTAGAGTTACATTGTACCTTGCCATGGGCCATTTGATGTTTTAGCATTGCCGATCTCTTTGATCAGTTTTTATGCCTCCTCCCGAGCTGCCGAATTACTTGTATTCTTGACACCAATGTTTTCAAACTGCCTTGCCAGTGACTACTCACAAAATGTACGTTTTCTTTTTACCAGGCCATGTTTTTCTTCTAAGAAAAAAAAAAAGTAAGGAAGGAAAAAAAAATTGAGCAAAAACATATTGTGTATGGTTTCATGTAGTTGAATATTTCAGTACTAAGCAACAGTTAGAGTAATGAATTCTATTATTTCATTATGAGAGCTAGGTGCACTATTTTCCTGTATTCATTAATAAGTAGCACACTGCCCTTAAGTTAGTACTCCTTAAAGTACTCCAAAATTTAATTCGAATTAATTAGGAGTTGTCTGATCTTGAAGAAAAATTGTTGAAGGCGTGTACAAGTGTTGCAAAATGATGAATTTTTCAATAGCCATTTTGGAGTCAGCTGTGTTGGCCGGAGTTCTTTTTTTCTCAGGATATTTGCATGTACAATGATAGCAATACTAAGCCAAAGAATAAAGTTTGTCCATGAAACACAACATTTGAAAGAACATTGTTCAATCCAGAATAGTGTAGACCAGAAATAATATGACACCAATCTCAACACTGCCCCCAACCCCATCCTTTGCAATCTGTGAAACAGTTTGCCAGAGTGACCTGAAAAGTTTCCTGGGCTTCTGCTACAAGACGACTGAAAAGCGTCCCTCGATGCTTGTCTTAGTGGTCTTGCAGAAAGTTTTGGAGCTTTCTCCCAACCTGGCGACTCCTTTCATGCATTAAATGTTTCTCAACATCTGTATTGCTGGGCGGCAAGAGGATTAAAGGGAAAATTGCAGGATTCACTTGGATATTCCCTCATTGTGTTTCTCATACATTGTCAGAGGGCTGCACACTTTTCTTTTTCTTTATTTTTTTGTATTCATGTGTACAAACTGTAAACTTTCTAAACTGTGTTCATAATGTTTGCTTGAATTTGATATTCATGATTGATGATTGCGAATGGGAGAGATTCTGAATATATCTTGTCCCAGGGTACAAATAGCAAATAGTGTTTCAGAGCGTAAAAGTTAGCTTTTCCAAACAGCAGTCAAGGTTACCAGTATTTCTACTGTGTGGAGGAAATTTAAAAAGTAGGAAAGAGCGAGTAGTCATTGTATTTATCATGAATTGTAAATATGTATTTACTCCTGTGAATATCTGAATGAAAGACAAAATTCTTTTAAAAAAAGCACAAAAAAAAAGCTCAAGAATGAGATGCCATGCAAGAAAGATATCAGTGTAATTAAGTGATGCAAATGTGAGTTTAATTCATTTTTTTCTCTCTCCAACATTTACTGGGTGCAGTCAAGTATTCAATGGTCACTTTAAAATTTCTGATGTTCCAGTGGTATTCATTGTTACTTTCGTTTGACAACTGCCAGCACTGTATCCATTCGTTTCACTCGAACGTGGGATCAGCAAGTTACTTTTGGTATTTTACTATTAAAGCATTCATTTCTTGCTGGGAATTTTCTCAGAGTCACTCTTGAAATCATTTCCACCAATGCATATTGACTCAACATACATACTTATTGGGGTTCGTTTGCTTTCTGTTATTTTTTTTTTCCTCAAATAGGGATATATAAATGTACAGTATCATATGTGTGGATTTCTACCCAATGTATATTTGTACGAGGTTGAAGTTGTTATGAAGCTGAATGTGCGAGGCGGCATGAATAAGCCAGAAATAGCCGATACGCCAGAAGTTTGAGCATTCTGCATCAGAGCAATTGTGGTATTTGTTCAATTCGAAATGAAATTTGCAGCAGTCGATTTCAGTTCTGTTTTTTTTTTTTTTTCTTTCTTTCTTTCTTTCTTTCTTTTTGGGTGATGTTGGCAGAATTGCCAGCTCCTGTGTAGTCTTCGAAACAAGTTCTTGCATTTTTTTTTTTTTTTTTTTTTTGTGCGCAGTATTGCGAGTGGTGTGAGCTTCCCATTTTGACCTTTTCTTTCCACGAGCTTTGAGGCGTCTTTGGGATTCCTTCCTCTCCATAATTGTTTTGATGTTGTTAAAAGAGATTTAAAGAGTCTAAAATTATGCAGAGGATCAGTTGAAAATTCTGTACATATGTAGAATTTGTATCACGAGATGGACAACTACCATCTCTTCTTATCCGCTTCATGAGAGAGTCAAGAAACCACCAGATTTGAGAAAACCTTTCTTCCTCCTTCCCTAGCCATTCAGTTTCCTTCTGAAGGAGAAAAAGAAAATATTTTTATAATCTCGAGGGATGCTAAAACAGTGTGGCTCAACTTGATTTAGATGTATTCTAACTGATGAAATTCGCTTTTACTCAATATACGGTTGATGAATGTTTCATGATACTGTTTTATAGTGATGTATTATTGGGAACATCAGTATTAGTGCTACTCGTTTTTTGTTTTTTTCCGTTTTGTATTCATTGTAAAATAAATTCATTACACTACTGTATTTACCTATGTGGTTAATGTCTGCTTGTAGATATTTTTAGCTTTTATTGCACAGGTATTCAAGGGTAAGAAAAATAAAACAATGTCAAATGTTATTTTTAATGTGTATGTCAAATGTTGAGTTTGTTAGGATATCAAGACTGTTAATCAGATTTTAAGTTAAATATTTTAATGAGGTTGTGTGAGTCAGAGGTCAATGGTACATTAAAATTTGAACGTTGCCAATGGAATACAATGTAATTTCTTACTCTAAAGAATAATGAGTTTTGAAGCGTATCACTGTAAATCATCAGGAATGAAGCAATTAGATAACACTCATGATGAACGTAATAGAAGTACTATGACACATGCCGTGATTCACACTTCAACACATTTTCTTGCAGAAACTCGCCCTTCAGTACTTGCAATTTGGAACAGTCCCGTTTATGTTTTCTTGTGTTTTCGTACTAGTTTTAGCTCTTTGTACACATATGTTGCACTTGTGGCTTGTATGTTTTCGGTAGAATAAATAGTGCAAATTCATTGTGTATACAATTGCCCTTTTTTGTGTGTGTCTGTTCATCATTGTGTTACAGTATTATTTTCCATTTGAGCGATGTATTTGCGTATGAGGAGTTTAACTTGGTGTGCCCTTTTATTTATCTCTCACAACAGTCTGTGACTGCACTGGTCTTGCATGATTACATGACTCAAGTGCACAGGATTGTGTGGTATCATGCAGAGGATTAAACCCAGGGGGATAAATATTAAGTTGGGGGGGGGGGGGGAATAGTTTGTTCTCTCAATGATATCAAAATCAAGACATTGAATTTGAATTTGTGCTTAACGTGCATACAGGCCCTGGGGAACCTTGTCTTAAATGAGGTCCTAAAAAGTAAACCACGACTGTGGCCTCGTTATATTTGGTTTATCACTGAAGCAGGATACAAATACAAAAAAAAAAAATGTAAAGAAACTGGATCTACAAAATTGCTTTGTTATTATAAAGAGGGTTTTGTTTTATCTGATCTCATAATAATGAGGTTCCAAGTACTGTACCCCAGTAATCACTAATGCACTAACTTGAGATACAGTACAGTGTAGATACAACATACAGACAGACATGAACAAATAAGTCAGTTTGTAGTCCATTTTCCTTCTGAGCAGAAAAGGGTCATTTGTACCAACAGGCACACTGGTTTAAATATTCCATGAGATAAGCATTTGCGATATAATGATTGCAACCATATTCTTGTATAATCCTTACAAATAAAGCTTACCAGCACATCCCCTGACAGCAAGCCTGGTACTTGGCAATATTACTGGAAGAAGTTTGCTATTAAAGAAAAAAAAAAATCAGAGAATTTGTACATAATGTGCACATGAGCTAACTACGAACTGGCTTATGGGATAAAGATAGAATTAGAGAGAGAGAGAGAGGGAGAGAGAGAAGAGGGACATAACGGTAATCAAAATGAGCTAACTACAAACTGGCTTATGGGATAAAGATAGAATTAGAGAGAGAGAGGGGGGGAGAGAGAGAGAGAAGAGGGAAATAACGGTAATCAGAATGAAGCAATGTGTAGATGCTCATTTGGCGTACTAAAACATGAACATCTGTTCACACCCATTTATTTCATCAAGGTAATGTCTTTGCTGTAACAGCAGTCGTGCTCGGACAAGGCACGTTTCTTCTGGAATGCACACATTCCACAGGATAAACACAACAAACAACTGATGAGCTAAAAAAGTAAATTCAGTGTGATCGTTTCTGACTTCATTGTGATGTAACATCTCGCATACTGGCGCATCACAAGTTTTACAGCACATTCATGAGAAGTTGGGGTGTTAGTTTTTATCTTGCATGGGAGCAACAAAAACTTCGTTCTTTCAAGCAACAATGAAAACATTGAAATGGAATTAAACGCATCGATAGAAGCGGAGCCTGGCAATTCAAATAAATTGTATTTCAGAGACTAAATGGCACACTGACTTGTGAAGATAAACACAACTACGGGAAGTCCGGCATATCAAGAAAGATTGGCTAGATTTGGCTTTAACACATTCCACTATTTTTCTATGCAGAGATGTACACATGACAGATAATTTTCCTCAAGACAAATTTCAGCAAAGGATAACAATTCATAAAAACCACAAATGAAATACCACCACAGCACAAGTTGGGTCTTGGCAAATAAAATTATGCCACCAATTCCCAAATAAATTTTGACTTATTTTACAGCACCCATCTGTCACTTTGTGACAGGCATGAAGCTTAATCATGTATTGATATCCAGTCATATGTATTAAAAAAAGAATAACAAACTCTGATAAATATATGAGATCTGATATATATGTATTAGGAACTATATTTCGGCGGTTCAAAGCATGCAGTATGTAAAGGGCTAGTTCACCCAAATATCTGTGTGCAGTGAGTAAATGCAGCGATATTAGTAGAACACATCAATGAAAGTTTGACGGACAATCCGTTCATAAATTAAGAATTTATTTATAAAGCTCAGTGCCGCCATTGCTGGATGAGGACACTACAAGTTTGTGATGTCACTTCAGGGGGGCGTTTCATCAACGAGTTCGTCGGAGGTTTTCACCGACGAATTTGCTATCAGCCAATCAGACGCAAGAATTTACACTGACAACTGTTAAAAGCTAATGAAATCCTTGGTCTGATTGGCTGATAGCAAATTTGTCGGTGAAATCTCCGACGAACTCGTTGATGAAACGCCCCCCAGGACAACGATATATAGATAAGATACATGTATAAACAGAATTCAACATACAACATTCTCATATTTCAAGCAAAATGAAAGAGCAATTCACTTATCTCTTTCAGAAAGCAGGGAAAACAATATTAGCCGTAACATGTGTCATTAAGAAGTTGAGGAATTTTGTGGAATTCTCTTTACATTTTCTCTGTCGTAAATATGCAATATCACACATTCTAGTATATTGTAGTCTTCTCATCCAGCGATGGCTAAAAATTCATAACTTTGAACGAATTGTCCGACTTTCCTCAAACTTTCACAGATGTGTTCTCACTAATATCACTGCATTCACTCAATCCTCACATATATTTGAGTAAACTTTCTGATCCCATATAGCACTGGCTTTATATTGCCCAGACCTCCCAACCATTCTGAATTTGGAGGAAAGAATCTGAATTTTGACCATTCTCAGCTCTTGTTTCACGAGGAGTTTCATATTTTCTCGATAATTTTTCTACACACTCCTAAATGTACGTATGTGAACTGCACTTTCTTTCCTACTTCTGAACCAAATCATCCCTATTTTACAGTCAGAATGATTGGAAAGTCTGTGTTACTTTTCCACCTTATCGTAGCGCACTCGTGATTCAAAACATGTACGTTACTCCAGTCACTGGGCCCAATCATGCACCATCGCAGCCCCCACTACACACCCTGGGGTGCATTCTAGCTAGTCTGCCACTTCAGGGCATAGAATACCATGCCAACTCCAGCCATAATTACATCAGGCTTTCTACCGGCTAGGTAATATTACTTCAAAGTTCATTCAAGTTGGGTTTTGATCACACCCAATTTCTCTAATTTACCTATTTACATACATGATTGTCAAAATACACACACAGTAGTCACACACACACACACACACACACACACAATTGGCCCAGAAGTTGGACTGCAACATTATATACATATAAGGAGCACAGACATATCTTACTTTGTGAAAACTTTTCAATTTTCTTGAATATCGCTATCATTATCAAAGAATACCTTTTCTTCTCTGTACAGAAAATAGGTATGGCTTTTTTTAAAATCCACTTCCATTTTACAGATATACATGTACTACCACTTTTGGCAACTGTATAAGGCATTTCTGGGAAAATTGGGAGAAAAATTCCCTTCAGAATGAGGCGCGCTGTTGCTTCGCTCCGGCCAGCTTGGTGCATTTTTTAATTCTCCAATTCTCACTTCACGCCTAATTCTACAAGATGCTCAAATCCACTCTACCAAACGGAGATGAAATGCAGACAAAGAAAAAAAAAAAGGAATGGATGAAGTTTCATCAAAATCGGACAAGAAACGAGACTGATATGGAATCTTGCTAAGTTCATTGTGTCTTCACAAAATAGTGACACTTGTCGCAATGGCGCATGCAAATTTTTACAGGCAGTGATGTTTACCCCCATCCACTGATTCGTACACATCAACACACATTAAAGGAGTACTGTTTTGGTCTACAATTTTAGGAACTTCAACCCCATCTCCCCCCCCCCCAAGTCACCGACACTACGGTATTTTAATGAGACTGTAATGACTTGATGTACACTGTACAAATTACTCTTATAAATTTCACATTTAAAAGAGAGAGTGAGGGGAGAGAGAAAATTAGGTGAAAATATTTGTAACGGTCAACAGGAAACTTTGTGACATAAATAGCATTATTTATTTGTCAACATGTGTGTGGTTGCTCCTAATATTGCTGTTTTGTGGAGAACTTTTCCAATGCTTAAAAATAAGAATTCCATAGCTTGCTTGTCTTAGTTTGACTTCGATAAAACTTCTGCCCACTTGTTTGTCTCATTCCATTTCATTCCATTAAACCAACTTAAATTTCGAGTGGACCTGCACATCAAAGTGGGGACTTGCACCAGTGCCCTGTTGCCAAAAACTTTGCGTCTGAATGCGATACAACTTCCCAGCAACAGGTTACAGATTGAGCTACATAATTATACATCCAGGTACAAAAATTTATGTCCAGTTAACTCCAACATCAAACTCACTCGCATTAAGTTGTGCTGTCTTGTCAGATACCAATATCTTGTCAAGTACTCACACAAGATGAGCAATGTAAAAACTTTCAGTTTTACCTCATGTTACATTGATAAATCCAGTTTTTGGTATCGTTTGTCAAAGTAACAGATGCTCTCTGCACTTTAATGAAAGACATGTCGCCACGTGTCTCGCCTTTGTAAACATCAGCACATTACACATCAGAGCATCATTAGTTACGACTTATCTACAAATAGAATCTATGGTAAAAATTTATCAAATGTACACGCTAATACATTATAGAATAGATTTCTAGAGAAAAAGCTATATCGTTGACATTACAATAAATATCTTCTGCAAATATAAGTGGCACTATGACAGCATTGGTACTCCTACTCATTTTTATCAAAAACGGTTGCTGATTGGCATAAATTGGCTATTATGCCACACTCTTCGCACCATTCAAAACCCCTCATACATCTAACATAATGTAGCCATAATCTTAAAAAAAGAAATCTCACACATAAATGTATTACAAGTACTATGTATGGCAAAAATGTAAACAATTTAACTTTGACATTTATACAAAAAAATAATAGAAACGTTTGGGGCAATGCAGTGCAACGTGTCACGCCTCTATTCTGTTAAGGAGATGGAACATCAATGGCATTATTTGTCTGGGATCTCAACATCAGAACAATGAGGGCGCTGTCACCAAATATAATTTGCAGTTCAGATTTTCTCCACAGTACACGTCCTTAATAAGAATTTGAGTGAGATAAGGCAAGAAATATGGCCTGTGGAGGACCCACACAAGGGTGACTAGGTGATGAATGGGAAAAGATATGGCTCTGATTGCAGACCATCTTTCAGAGAATTGGGCTGCATAAATATGTTGGCAATCAACCTACAATGCAAGAAACCAAATGTGACTGTGCATCATAAAACCAACAAAAAGTCACATCCCTTGATTTTACGTGAGGACTCAAAAAAGGTGGAGCAGGTCACCCAAGTCAATCTTGAGTTTTTCATATTTCCTGAAGGAGCTACTCTTATTCTACATTCTTACTAAGTTTGGTATCATAAAATGAATGGGAAAGTGTATTTGCAGCAGTTTTTGATAAAGCAGTGAGATAAAGTATGCCCCTTTTCATTTCTTGAAAATCCTTTTCACACTCTTCAATTTCAACGCTAATAACTTTTGTAAGGATAATGCTACTACTTTGAAATTTGGCATTGATCATGGACAAAATGTATAAATAGAGCATGCTAAATTTCAGCTTAATTCAATAATCCCTTCATTATTGTTGCTCCAGTGGTTTACATCCTGTTTTTTGTCCCATTCATTGCACAGCTAGCACAGTTTGGTGAAGATTAAGTGCTTGAATAGACCCCTGTACTTCAGAGCATCTTTTGATGATGATGATGATGAAACAGCATTTATATAGCGCCATTTATCTGTTGAAACATTCAAAGGCGCCCAGCTCCCACAAAGTGTCACACATCATCCACAAAGTTGCTGGAAAAGATAAGTCTTCAGTTCAGACTTGAAGGTATCGAGGCTGTTGCAATTCCGAAGATGGACTGGTAGAGAGTTCCACAGACGTGGTGCAACAGAAGAGAAGGCTCTATCCCCATACATCTTTAGGCGGGTACTGGGAACATGGAGAGTCAGCTAGGCCAGTACAACGTAGTCCTGGTCGTCGCTGACGTACACTGATAAGTGCAGACACGTAGCCAGGAGACAAGTTATGGAGAGCCTTATAAGTAAGCAGTAAGATCTTATACTGCACTCTGCGTACACGTAAGTTTACACTTTACACTTACACTACATGTAAGTTTACACTTTTCCAGAGTGTGTGCTTTCTTTCCAATATTTTGATAGGTGAGGAGAGTCCATTTGAAATGTGTTTGTTGTTGTTGTTTTTTTCCATCATTTTAAAGCTTTAAAGTCTGCTCTTTTAGAATCCGCCCTTAAGTAAAAATCCATGACTGGCAACTTTTTTGTTGGTTTTGTGATGCAGGGTCACATATACTGTATTCTTACGTACTGGTATATGTATTTCAAATGAATTTCTAGAGATTTGGGGCGTGTGACTGAACATTAACTGGAACACTGTGATGCACCTTTTTTTTCAGTAAGTGTCTTTTCCTCAATATGTCTGCTGCACTCTGCTTGATGGCTTGAGATACAGGGCTCAAACATTCACTTTCTTTTTTTTTTCTCTCTGGTGGCCTGTTTGAGCTACTAAAATTTTAAATAGATAAAATCTTTTAAAATCTTAAGATCTTAAATTTGACATTTTGGAGGCCCAAAATAAGATGAAACATAACAGTTCATTTTGAATCTAAGTTGAACGATCAGGTCACCAAAAGATAATCATTTTGGAAGTTTGGTGGCTAGACATCAATTTTTAGTGGCCCTGGGCTATATTAGGCCACTGCTAATGTTGAGCATATACAATATATTAGATCGATAATAGTGATAGAAGTATTGAAGCTATTAATACATAATGTTGTCTTGATATAAGTATTGAACTTACGCAAAACCAGCACTGAATGAGAAAGTAGGACGATGTGGATCTTTAGCGAATCACCTCGCGTGGGGGGCCTCAAATTGGCATCTCGGTCATGTGATCCTGATGTCATGACATCATGCACAAATCTTGTTCATTTCTGTTTATCACGTTACCATTCTTTTCGGTATTGCACGACACACCATTTTCAGGAAAGGGTATCACAACCCTGGGTAGGGAATTTAAAGAGATGTTTCACTCAAGAAAATCAGAGAAGAAACATGATCTAACATGACTGAAAAAAAAAAAAAAAACCTGAACAAACACAAGATATGCAAAACGTGCTCTGAAAGACATCTTATGTTGTACACAGCCCACTCAATGATGCCTTGCGTATTTCAGTCAACTCTTATTTTTCACGATGGCATCATCTGTGTACAAGAAGCAATAAAGGAGCTCACGTAATTCTGGCTGGTTCGGGAAGGAGAAATGGAACGGTTCCTTCAAGTTCTCTCCATTATATACCAGTGCTGCGTTCACACTGGGACATTATTCTGGAAATGTCAATAGTGAAGAGGAAGAGTTGCAGAGATTTGGAAAACAAAATTGAGTCGGGAAGCAAAGAGTTGACTAACTACATCGCAAACATAAACTAAACACTAATTGTCTGAATATAATCATTGTGCTGTATCTGTACTACGCACAAGAACAACACCGTCTTCAGAAGATGAAACGAAGATCGTTTTTCAGATGAGACAAAGACCATTTTTCAGAAGATGATAACCATCTCTGCCTCATCTCAGGTAGGCGGAGTAGATGAGGAGGGAAGAGAGGAGGAGGAGAAAGACGAGGAGGCGGGGGTAGAGTTTCCAGGCGTCGCCGGGGATCGCCATGGCTGTCAGCACCCCTGTGAGGTCCTTGAGCTCGATGGCGACGCAGAGGAAGATGAAGGAGGTGACGAGGAGGTTGAGGTGGGGGAAGCCCGGTACGAGGACGAGAAGGTTCTTGGTGTCCGTCGCCAGCCAGATGTGATATTGCGCGATGAACAGCTGCAGAATAAACACAAGCAAATGGTGAGGGATAGGGGGGAGCAGAAGGTTAGCTTTGAAGTACACACTAATGAAATCAACTGAATACCTATGATGTGAAAGCAACTGCAAAAACCCACAATTTTAGAAAACAAATTTGCATATAAAAGTTTGAGAGAAGACTAGCATACACAAGAAAAAGGTCATCCTGGTCATGTGACTTAATATCTCTTGCACAGTACGCCCTTGCTTACTTTTCTGAGTGCACAAACTCCAGACAAACAGCAACACCTTTCGGCATCTCTCCAACAGATGAGACTTCATTTGTTTCAGATGACCCATAAGGACAAGAGTATGCTTGATAGATCTTGAGCAACGTCTAATTCTTATGAGGGCAGAATTACTTGACACTATTCAAAGATCATCACAAAATAGTCTCACCATAAACAGACATCATAGTCCTCATTTGCATGCTGATGTTACAGTGTAGATACCAATGTATGCAATTTTCCTTTATATTTTTTGGGTGGGGGAGTGAATTTTCTTCCTTGAAGAGTTCATGACAAGCTACATTCAATTCAATTTTGAATGCATTTGTTAGTTTCTTGTCAGGCACACCTCACAAAATCTTCCAGTTGTCAAAAATAAACATTCTGATAAAGGTACCCATCAAATTCAAAGATATACATTGTATGTTAGTCTGTCAAAGGTGAGCTTTATTCATGATAATCTTATGTGGAGGAAATTCTCTCGCGGCAGTTACCTCCAAGGAAATATCCCCAAACCAGGCGGCAAAGACACTGAACCTCTGGCGCATGAATCCACTTGTATTTCTGAGTACTATGAAGGCAGTAATCTGTTGGGATGCAAGAAAAAGTGAATAACAATGGGGAACACTGGTATTGGAAAAACTATGTCAAAGGAAATTAAGAGAAAAATCAACATGGAAGGAAAGAAGTGGACTTGTGAATACAAACAAGGTTTTCATTCTTTTTTTTCTTGGGGGGGGGGGGGGGGAGGGGGTAGAGGAAAGAGAGGGGTAAGGCAAAGAGGGTAATGAGTGAAGCCTGAGAAGTTAAATTGATGTGAAAAGTAACAAACAACAATATGTAGTATCCATAAGAAAATTTGATTTCTTCATAAATGGACAGCTGTTCTGCTTTTTCTCTTTTGTTTACTTATTCTAAAATGTTTTTGTTTACTTAATTATTCACTTTTTTTTGGGGGGGGGGGGTGGTGGTGCAGGTGGGGACTGAAGTTAGATTTACATGCATTGCAGGGCCTAAATAAAAGAGACACTAGAATACTGGCTTTGGGTGTCAAGTCGTTGGATGTTGAAACAGAAGAAATCTAGCACACATGTACCTTTGTATGGTACACAAATACCCCCTGTCAGAGTCTGAAAACCTTTTGCAGATTTGCAACTGACACCTCATAATTTCTCATTTTCCGTATTTCTTTCTAAATAAAAAAGAGGTTCTCACCAAGGAAACTCCATTACTCCCTCTACCTTGTTTACATGAAATATATCAAACACAAGCTAGCAAAAAACTGGGCCCTGTTTCACACAGCTGTTCCTAAAGTTGGGCACGACTTTCCAAACGACTTGAATATGGCAAGCCAAATGGGTTTTCTAATCGTTATTAATTTCAAAAGCTAAAGCTGAAATTTGCAGATGATAATTGATCATTCTTACATGTTAACACACGTTATCAGTTGAAAGTGTATTTTTGCCCCAATGTAGATGAAATATTGACATAAAGTCATACTTTGTTAAACAGAAGGAAAACAGAAGGGGCACTCATATTGGCACTTCATATTCCAGTCATTCGTAAAGTCATGTGTAACTTTACTAACAGCTTTACGTCTGGCGAGAAAGGCTATTATCATGTGAAGGCGAAACAAAGAAAGAATTCTTACTGGTATGAAGCTGGTATAGCTGTGAATTCTATTGCACTCTGGCTTACTGGTGCAGCGGTAGAAGTGGACACTGGATAACTGCAAGATGAAACCAATGAGCAACGATACAGATATTGAGAGCTTCAAACAATTCAGGCATGCTAGAGCAGAATTGCTACAGCTTGGAAAACCGGCTCATGAAATGGTGTTGCAACTTGCAAGCGGCTGTCCTGCCTTAATAGCAACACAAGTCTGGATTTGGTTCTCACTGCCATAAAAACAACCAGAACAACAACCACCAAATCTACTCTACAGTCACCAAAAAAATGAACACAAAATCAGCAACAACAACAACAGCAAGCAGCAGCAGCAGCAGCAGCAGCAGCACCAACAACAACACCAACAACAACAACAACAACAACAACAACAACAACAACAACAACAACAACAACAACAACAACAACAACAACAACAACAACAACAACAACAATACAAATAACCAAGCAAAACATGAGTTAAAAACAAAGGTCAAAATATCAAATACTTGAAAATTCCTTGAAATATCAAATACACTGCCCTATCTAAACTTGGGCCTACAGCCAAGATGCGCCACTGCTTCTGGTCATTGCGCTACTTGCAACTGCAGCAAGAAAGGTAGGTCTTAAAAGATATAAATGGTATACCTGCTAGTCTGAAATCATGCCAAACTTTAAACAAAACAATTGGGATCTGTAATGTGAGTTCCACTTTACCTTAGTATAACTTTTGCTAACTTGACATTGACGTAATGGACCTTTACACCTAACAACTTCAGTGAATCATGATTCCTTTTGTCATACACATTTTTCATTTCAAATGTAGGATTTCTTACTGCTTTTGCTGTGAAAGTGAAATCATGGCAATCAATAGGGCCTTCAAAAAAGGGATGAAAAATGTATGATGTTTCGACAAACTCTGTTTTTGTGTTTTTTCATTGGAAGAAGACTCACAAAGAACACAGCTGCTGCGATGAGTTGAATAACGATGCTCTTAAAGGGAGAGAACAGGTCGCCACCATGACTGTCATCCAACCACTTGAAGGACCGTGAGGAGAGAAGACCAAAGGCAAAGACCATCCCGTACGGAACAATCTGTGGAATCAAGAAAAAAAGAATAGGTCAACCATAGCCCCCTTTTTTTTTGGGGGGGGGGGGAGGAGATGTTGGGATTGAAGGGGGAAGGGGGGAGGGGGGAGGAGGAGGAGTAGGAGCAGGAGGAGCAGGAGAAGGAGGAGGGGGAGGAGGAAGAGGAGGGGGAGGAGGAGGAGGAGGAGGAGAAGGAGGGGGAGGAGGAGGAGGAGGAGGAGAAGGAGGAAGAGGAGGAGGAGGAAGAGGAGGAGGAAGAGGAGGAGGAGGAGGAAGAGGAGGAGGAAGAGGAGGAGGAAGAGGAGGAGGACGAGGGGGAGGAGGGGGAGGACGAGGAGGAGGAGGAGAAGGAGGAGGAGGAGGAGGAGGAGCAGGAGGAGCAGAAGGAGGAGGAGGAGGAGGAAGAGGAGGAAGAGGAGGAGGAGGAGGAAGGGGAGTTGAGGAGGAGGAAGAGGAGGAGGAGGAAGAGGAGGAGGAAGAGGAGGAGCAGGAGGAGGAGACGGAGGAGGAGGAGGAGCAGGAGAAGGAGGAAGAGGAGGAGGAAGAGGAGGGGAAGAGGAGGAAGAGGAGGAGGAGGAAGAGGAGGAGGAGGAGGAGGAGGAGGAGGAAGGGGAGTTGAGGAGGAGGAAGAGGAAGAGGAGGAGAGGAGGAGGAAGAGGAGGAGGAAGAGGAGGAGGAAGAGGAGGAGGAAGAGGAGGAGGAAGAGGAGGAGGAAGAGGAGGAGGAAGAGGAGGAGGAGGAGGAGAAGGAGGAGGAGGAGGAGGAGTAGGAGCAGGAGGAGCAGGAGAAGGAGGAGGGGGAGGAGGAAGAGGAGGGGGACGAGGAGGAGGAGGAGGAGGAAGAGGAGGAGGAAGAGGAGGGGGAGGAGGAGGAGGAAGAGGAGGAGGAAGAGGAGGAGGAGGAGGAGGAGAAGGAGGAAGGGGAGGAGGAAGAGGAGGGGGAGGAGGAGGAGGAGGAAGAGGAGGGGGAAGAGGAGGAGGAGGAGGAGGAGGAGGAGGAGGAAGAGGAGGAGGAAGGGGAGTTGAGGAGGAAGAAGAGGAGGAGGAGGAGGAAGATGAAAAAGAGGAGGGAGGAAGAGGGGGGGAGGTGATGGTTAATACTCAATCAAATCAGTTATAGTCCTTATATCATTAACAAAATATGAAAACACTGAAATGGGCATAAAGACCAGATTGTACATTTAAGTCTAGCTTGTAAGGATGCATATTCTCATGGCGTAAATGCCCTTGCTGCAGCCCATATGCAAACAATCATCTAATAATGAACACACGCTGTCATGCAAGATACACATATCTTGCATTTCTTCAAGTGCATGGACTAATCTAAACAATGAATCTCGATTCAAAATGACTTAATTAAATTTTGGCCATAGTAGAGAAAGGCATGATCTTCAGGCCAATGTTCGGCTTTCATACTCACATATTTATCCAAGTTCCATCGGAACCACCACTCATAGAGGGAGCTGCCTGGCCAGGTGAAGAGTTCACTGAAGGGCCACCATTCAAAGGTGAGATTGAACGTGACCTGCAAGAAAGGGAAATCAAGACAACGTCATCTTAAAGGGATGGTATAGTATTGGTTGAGGTGAGGATTCTGCCTTTAACTTTTTGCAAGATACTTAGAAACAACTTTATGAATGTCAAGGAGCATACAATTCTAAGAGGAATTCAAAATTTATTTGAAGGAAATTGGTTCTGAAATGGCTGAGATATCCAAAAACAAAGTAAAACAAAGCGATCCTTAAAGAAGGTGGGTCGTACATGTACCTTTTATTAGGATAGCTTTGTTTTAAATATCTCGGCCATTTCACAATATATTTTCATCAAATCAACTTTGAATTCCTCTTTTAATAGAATTCTATACTCTTTCATATTTAGAGAGGTTCTCATTATCTCAAAAATCACCATAAAAAAACAACAACAAACGATTGAAACCTTAGTCCCATCTCGACCAAAACTGTACCATCCCTTTAATACAGATTTATAGTGAGCTTACTTTCTCCACACACACACACACACACACACAAACACACACAAAAGAAAAGAAAAGACAAAGCAAATACCCGGTAAGGCTTTTACCCAGCCAATCTTTTTCTTACACCACTCAAATGAAAAATAATCATCTGAATGCTAAAACCACATTTAAATAGCTCTGACAATATTGAATTGTAAGCAAATAATCATTCCAAGTTCTCAAAAACTGTCAAAGCATTGTCATGGGGGTGGGGGGGGGGGGGAGGGGGGGGGGGGTGTGTGGGTGGGGTGAACTGCACATTGTTGCTCATGTATCCTAAAAGGGAAATATCTTTATTTTCCCCCTTTTCTCTCTCTCTTCTTTTACTGTCATGGAAAAATATTTGACAAGACAACTATCCACTGAAAACTTAATCACACTCAGAAATCTTAGCTCTCGTATTAGAAGTTTTGGTCCGATGTTGTCCAAATCACACTTTGATGACACATGTTTATGATACAAGTATGCTTAGAGGCAACATGTTTTCCTCCATGTAAGTGACTGGGGTGAAAGGCTACACCTCCACCCACATGTTGTAACATACATACCCTTGAGAATGACAGGAATGTGATGAGGCAGACGAGGGCTAGAAGCTTGGCCAGCATGTAGAAGTAGTGGCGTGGAGCACCTGCAGGAAGTTTTAAAAGAAGAAATGAAGAAACACAGATGATTGATTGATTGATTGATTGATTATAATAAATCACTTTGATAGCAGATATACAACGTAATACAAGATGAATTCGTAATCTCGGACCACACTAACAAACTAAGAAAGCGGTGTTATCCCTCTTCAACGTAAAAGTCAGCAATTTTACATGTTAGACATGATGAAACAAAGCTTTTGTGTTACAGGAGGCAATTTGTCTTTTGAGAGTTGTTGATTTGCAAATGTTGGTTGATTCATGAACTATAAAAAAAATAAAAATAGAGAAAAACATTCTGTGTATGCAGTATTGTATGCTCGCCAAAATCTATGGCGACAAGACCTCGTACAATTTTGCATCTCAACACTCAAACTGATGAATTTACAGGACAGCGAAAAAACTTTTCACTTCCCAACATTTTCATAACATAGCTTTGGTGTTGACATCAAATGACGCTGAAACATTTTTTTTTTTAATTACATCAATAATTGTTATGTTTAAAAGCTCAAATCAGTTTTTTTTACATTTGTAATCAAGTTGGAAGGTGCATGAATGTAATATGCTATTCAAAATACACGGTCTTGTCACTCTTGGGATGATAGGCAGTAAGAGGAAACTGAGCTAAGCCAGGGTTATCATGAACCTCGTCGTCTGCTAAAAAAAGAAGTAACAGCAGAGGCTAAGCGCTTACCTTCAGCCGACTGCCTCGTGACCCGCGGGTAGATGGCCATGGTGCCATAGATGACCAGGAACCAGAAGCTGACCAGTGGCACGAAGTAGTACAGCTGGTACTGACGGTCCATCACCAGGCAGAGAAAGAAGACAAGGAGATTCATGCGGAAGATCACCTGCAGATTATCGATATAAGAGGAAGGGGTGGGGGATAGGAATGTTTTTGTTTCTTTGTCATAAAAGACGAACAAACAGATACGTGTCAAGGAGAATTCTGAACAAGTTAATGGTTACTGTAAACATATAAACTTTCCTGTTACATTATAATTTTATTAGTGGAAAATGAATCCCATTTTCTTTGCTCATTTTTCACTAATAAATTATATTCATTTCTGGTCAGTTTCCCTCTGTTTGCGTTTGTTACATTATAATTTTCAAGTATTTCGTGCTACTTCTGGCTAGCGCAAATTCTAAAACCTGTGAAAATATCTTCACAAATTTCTCTGCATGTTGTGAATGAGTTGACTATTGCACAGCACAAATTCAACAATATGTGAATATGATTTTGAGCAGCTCAGCTCGAAAAATTAATCAAGTGAAAATATTGACATCTACAGTGGTTTGAAAAGAAAGAGGAAAATTTTATATGCACAACAGTGAAAATTTGACGAATTTATCATTCATTCTTTCACAAAGTTGTCATACAATAACAGTGCACTAAATGATATATTTGATTTTTATCGAGACCAAACCAAAAGTGCATGTCATTGCTGCATAACCTGGGCACATTGCAATTCAATTCGTTCTAAGAGGCTATAAGACTTGAGCACTCACGTTGCACACCCGTGGCAGACCGAACTTGTTCTTGTCCCACGACGCGCAGAACTGGCCGTAGGCGGTCATGAACAGGTAGGACGCCACCATGAGGCGGAGGTGCATGTAGATCGGAACAACCTGATGCAGGGGCAGGGAAGGAAGCAAAATGTTTGTGCATTTAAATAATATATAATAATACATGTTGTATGAATTTATATAGTTATAGTGCCAGGTCCACTCTGTAGAGTGCTCAAAGCACAGTCATACATACTATCATTACCCCTGTCTCTGGATACATTATTTCCTGCCAGCACTGACAGTGCTCACTCTCCACTCCCTGGGGAGCATTTCAGCCTGTTGCTATTTTACAGGCACGTACATGTACATGCTCATCAACCAGCATAAACATTCTCATCCTACTGGGTACCCATTTATACTCCTGGGTGGAGAGCAGCAATGCGGATAAAGTGCCTTGCTGAGGAGCAAACGTGTTGGGCTTCGTGGAGCTTGAACCCATGAACCCAAATCACGCTCATGTGATTCAGAAATGTGCGCTCTTAGCCACTCGGCCATGACACCTCCATTTGATTTACACATCACCCTACTGCCAGTCTACAGGGTATACACATTGGTACTCCAGTCACACACTCCATACCTGATTGAATGTACCAGCTGCGAGAATGCTCACATTGATTTGATAGCAATCGAAAAAAGTTAGTTGTACAAGCTAGGATGGACAGGTATTGTAAAGTTTTCAAACTTTTTGAAGGCTTTTATGACAAAGGATTCAGGTGGAAATCGATCCACACTGCCTGTCATGAATATGCAAAAATTTATGCAAATCGTGTATGCTAGCACAGCCCACATGGTGGAAGCTTTGAGAGTTTTAAGAGACACACATGGCACTTGAATGGGGAAATAAATTTGATTTGACGATTCCTCATACACCCCCATGGTGACATAGCCTTGTTTTGTCTGAGTTTTAAATGAAAGGTATAAATAGTGGGGACTGCCTTTCTTCCCCCTCGAGTTATAACACCACCAGAAACTTCTTTTAGCCCCCTGTCTAGCACATCAATGCCTGAAATAATTCAACATGCATCATATCGGCAAAAATCAAATTGATATATAAAGATCTCACATCTATGAATTATTTCATAACAAGACATATGTCAGAAAAGAATAAAGGCAGTATAACTTTGCGGCATATAGATTTTTTACGTTATTTTTTTTTCAAGGTCAACACAAGAGACCTAGGACTCATTCAAATGGCACACCTAGTCTCACTGAATTTTGACCAAATTATTTCAACATCTCCCCTACTAGCTAAGTGATTTTTTTTGAACAATTCTAATAGGATAATTGGCTTTAAAAAAAAAAAAAAAAACTAAAAAAAAAACTAAAAAAAAAAACTAGAAATGTGGCTATGGCAACTGGTATGCCTCCACCATAATGCATGGGTCTTTCAATAGTACGTCTTGACAATGCTGAAATGACAATTTCACTTCATCGGCAAAAAATAAAAATAAAATGTATGACATGTTTGTCACAAGTGTGTTGAGTGTTAACTGTCCTTCAACTAGGATTCATGTGGACGGATGGCTAAATTGTTTAAGGGGGAGCAGGTATTGGGGGATTTGAGCATTTTCACTTGACCTTACCCTGGCCCTTTGACTCCATGGCCCACAATTCTTCAAATAATCCCTAACTCACCTGGTAACATCCATTTTCGTGATAATATTTTATGCTACTTTCATGGGAAAATTGTGACATTTGAACATTTTCCCTGAATTTTAACCCCACGGCCAAAAATTTTCCCTATAGAATCATTTTGCAGTAATGCATGTATATACCAAGTTTTATAAAGTTTACGCATTGATTAATCTACAAGGTAAGGAGGAAAATGAGTAATTTCAGCATTAGATAACAGAATTTCAGCATCTTAATCTGATTTTTGACCCGATGACCTAAAGATTACCATGAGAATCATTGTCAGGCAGTACATGTATATGTACTGCCTGACAATGATTCTCATGGTAATCTTTAGGTCATCGGGTCAAAAGTCAGATTAAGATGCTTTTCAACTAGCAAAAAATATGGAACGCTTCACGATTTTTGAATTTAGTACATGTATATGTACTAAATTTCATGATAAAACCTGGAGCCATTTCCAAGTTATGGAGAAAAAAGTAAAATTTCATCATTTTCACTTGACATTTGACCTTTAGGCATCACATGGATATGAGGAAATAATGCAATTTTGAGTGCTTGACCTTGACCATATGCATCCAAAAGTTAATAGGCATAACTTCATCCACTCATACATACACATACCAAATTTCATTAGGATACCTCAAACAGTTTTTAAGTTATGCTGTTCACAAAATGTCAATTTTGATGTATATTTTTGTACGGTGAGATGTACATCTGTGTAATATGACCTTTGGACACCAGTCAGATTCTTAATAAAGACCTTTTCAATTCAATTCAATTCATTACCGACGGAATGACGGAAGGACACACTGAAGGACAAACAACCAGAAAACATTATGCCTCTGACGACACTTTGTGACAGAGGCATAAAAACTACCAGACATCGACCTGGGTTTTCATTTTTAATAATTCTCCCCAAATGCATGAATTTGACATTCAGCAGGCATAATCACTGTTCGTATGAAATGTACAATCTATATTGCAAATTTTCATAAACTCAGACTCAACATCTGGATGTTTCAAAGTGGTGACGATGATCATATGCACCGTAGAGGGCGCGCACTTCCATTTCTTGTATCACCTCCCCTGGACTTAGATTCACAGGCGAAGAATTGCTGAAGATCGCACAATCGCTTAAGAATTTAGAGACCTTTTACAGAATTTTCTGCATTGACAATGTGAGTATTCAGCTCTAAATTGTACTTTGACTTCTGTAGTGTTCCATAATTCTATAAAGAGAAATCATGCGGAACGGATTTCCTATATTTACTAGATATCATAATGCATTTAGTATACTGAGTAGTCACAGGCTATTGTGCACGAAACAATGCACCGTCACACTGCATGTACGGTACCCATATACAAGTACGTGTATCTTAGAGGTATTTCTTGAGTTGCACGCAGGGGAACCACTAAAATAACTTTGTTTAGACGAATCATATATGGCTAGGGCAATTAACAGCAGAAAGAATATGTTGGGGTAAGTCAGATTTGATGGACTATCTCCTAGTTATTGTAAAAATGCATATTTCCCTCATGATTGTCGTTTTTTTTTTTTTTATGGGGGAGGGGTTTCTATACACTCTTTCTAGTTACTGCTGTTTAATCTACAGTTCCTCAAAAGCTTATGTAATGTATCAAAAGATTAGTTTTCAATCTGCTCATATCACTGTGGAGAGTATTCAGCAAAGATAATGGTGATTGAAAGGACAATTTGCATGTCTGTACTATGTTAAAATGGACAGAGCAAATCAAGGGCAATGAAATATTCACATGCACACATGGAAGAGACAATTTACTCACACATACCACTAGCTCTCTTTCTCTCACTGTTGTTTACAATAGACACCAAAGATGGGGAATTGTTGTTCTGTCAACAATACTGTAATCATCAACACCACTGCTCCACCAAACGGAACTGCTGATGGACACCAGCGAGTGGGGGAAACTGACCTCAGGTAAAAACAAAACATCCACCAATGCTAAGCTGCCAACTATATTTTGGTATCTAATTGTTGAGGTTTGATAACCAGCAATTCTGCATATGTATGTGAACTATCACCAAAAATAGGTGCTAATTCAGTACAGTGGTCACTGGGGAGGGGATGGGTATTGTCCACGAAAGTGCATATGGGCATGATAGAACAGGTAGCGATAATCCTTTGATCTTATTGGTCAAGAACTGTATGTTGATTCTTACTGACCGGCTGCACATTGCCTCACTGACAGTAGAGCCTGAGAGTAAACATGTTATCGCACACTTGTATGTGTAATAGCAGGTATTTGCGCATTCACTACGAGAAGCCTTTAGGCTAGCTAACCGACCATACATCCAGTGAATTTACTAGGCATCCAGTAATTACTGGATGCACGCCAAGCCAAAAAGATATCCATCTAGCATATTTGTCATTGGGGTATAGTATCGAAGAATTGATTTCTGGCAAAAGTAAGTGCCCCCACCCCCGTTCTACAAAACAGATGATGCTCATGTCAATAACTGTGAGATGTGCACGGATGTGTGCCTCTAGAACTTGCTAGCTACTCACATGACCAATAGATGTGAGCGATACCTTTATTGATTTCAGTCGTGGGTATGCAAAAAGTGCTAACGAAAAAGACTATCACATACATTGTATGTGATAGTATACAAATGATGCACAGGATAGAGTGTGTTAGTGAAGGTGCGGCACGCTCGAGAGTATTGACAATGGTGCGACATGCACGAGGCGCAGCCGAGTGCATGTTTGCAACCGTTGTAAATACTCGAGAGTGCGCCGCACCTTCACTAACGCCACGAAATAATCCTGTGCATCATTTGTTTTATAAAATGGGTCGAAAACTAACAGCATTATTCACGTACCTTTGTGGGTCAATACCAGTCAGCTACATGTAGCACTCGCTCAAAAGTCAAGATGTCCGAAGATGTTCGTCCCAAACATTTACGCACGTCGCACTCGGAAATCTCGCACATAAGTACTGTACACGTACGTACGTATAAGAGTATACGTACGCCACGTGTTATGCACAAGAAAGGCCGCCGGCTGTTGTGGCAGCCCGCGGCCCGAACTAGAAGTTGTTTACAGGATTGACAGCGCGTATAGTAGCGCGTGACGCACTTGTAACAACTGATTGAGTGCGCACTGCTAGTGTAAACATTGTGACGTACGTCAGGCCAGGGAGGTGGAAGAGAGACTCTTCTAGTAGTGCATTTACTAAAAAATTAATGCACGCACACGTGACTCATTTCAGCGCTTCCAATTGGCTACATTCTTGCACCCATTTTATAATACCGAATGTATGTGATAGTACCATGGCATCGATGTTGAGAGAAAAACATCTCTTGGTCACCTGTTTCAAATTCAAGTAATCCCATTGGTCAAACATATTTATGTGGAATATAAAATTTACATGTTTGTATGACATTTATAATATCATGTATGACATATACTCAAACCTCCAGCCACTCTCTACCCACACACACACAGAGCAATTATGCCCCCAAACTTAAACACAATATAATTTAACATTTATATAGTACAAAAAAAGGGCCTCAGAAAAGTTGCTGTTAGGTAGTACAACAATGTACATAGTGTCCCATCTATACAGCATTGCTATCGTGTATTTCCACAGCCCGATTATGCGGTGGCAGCTGTACCCTTGTAATCAATTATTTCACAGATCAGAGGGTTTTATTTGTGAATATTTTGAGTCTGGTGCTATTCTCAAATTGAACATGTAAAAACATAACTTCTGATCCTGACATGAATTGTGATGGGCACGCACGCACACAGCATGAATGAAATGTGTACGCATGCATGTCGCATTCTATACTATAAATGTAGTACTGTACACAATACATGAACAAGGAGAATTACTAGGTGTTACAAAAAACATTTCCCACTTTTGATACTTTATAGTTCAAAAACTATATGTCAGATAACACTAACATTGATATGAGCAATAGCTGAATAGTGTACAATTTTGTTGGAGGTAATTTGAAAATGAAAGCATGATTCAGTTTCGTTAAATTCAACATCAGTTTTTCAGTTTGTTTTCAGATTTTGCTCTATTTTCAACCCTCTGTACAAAACTTCAACTTTGCACAGTGGTTATTGGTGTGTATGGGAGTGTGTTGTTGATACCCAGACAATGGTCCTGGACAATGACCAGGATTGGAATGCTCTACTATGTACATATTCATGAGGAATTCCACTATCACAGCTAGTCTTTATTCATTCTGAAATGTGGTGTATGCAAGCATATGGAACATGTGCTTACTTATCTCATGTGTATGCATTTCACCCTTTGTCATGAATTTAGACTAGCAGTGCTCAGGACAATCCACATGAATAATTAACAAAACATTCATGTGCCTTGGAGCAAAGCTCTGGACAGGTGGTAGCCATGTCCATTGTTCAGGTTCATTGTAAGCACACACTCACATACACATCATTGGTTCCAGTGTAAAGTTCAAGTTTTGTACAGAGGGTTAAAATTTTATCAAAATCTGGAACCTAACATTGAAATAAATCATTGACTTCATGAAACTAATATAGGCTTTCATATTCAAATCACCTCCAACTAAATCGTACACTATTCAGCTATTACTCATATCAATGACAGTTTTATCTGATATGTAGTTTTCGAACTTTTAAGAATCAAAAGAGGGAAATGTTTTTTGTAACACCTAGTATAATACTGTACTCTATGTATGCAAATTTAACTACTTGTGAAGTTGTTGGGAAGTCCCGATCCACAGAAAATTAGACTCATTAAGTAGGTCTACATGTACATTGTACATGGTGTACACAGTAGCTCACTGGCAGTTAACATTAGATGCACGTACAAACCATGAAGGAGACATTTCAAAATTGCTGTACATGTGCATGTACTATTGTGTATTTTCAAGACACATCTTTCTTTTGACTGTTGGGGAGTCGATGAAGAAACCTCACCCATAGGGCTTTCTCTATATGTTTTGCAATGCAGCTTACAGATGGGTCAACATGGCAACGGTGCAGACTGCAAGATGAGGAGGTGCAATTTTCTTCCAATGAGTGAGCAAGATGAGGACACATCTGAACTGAACCAGCCCACGAAAGCTGCCTGCCCACCAATCACCACAGGCCCACCTCAAGAAGAAAGTCTACTTGTAGGCCAGCTATCTCTTACAGAAAACCCACCATCAACACTCTCTCCTATACAGGTCACATCTAGCCCAAAGAAATAGAAGATGTGCCAAGAAAAACACTCTAAGGGTCAGGCAATGAACAAATAGCATCATGAAAAAAAAAAAAAGGCATTTCCGTGCCTTGCCCCCATTTTTGGCCTTCTTTGAAGAAATCATCCAGATCCATTCATATTTTTGCACAAAGTGCCTGTCGGGCTAATGACCAAAGCTATCAATAACACAAACCATGCGCGGGTGACAGGAAGCAATTAGTACTGTCTAGTAGGTTCTTTCAGTATTCCTTCATGCAATATGTTTATCATCTGTAAGTTTTTCTCAGTGTGCTATGGTATAATCGGACCCCGTTTTTTCAAGCGAGTGTTATCAGTGATTTCCAGGACTTATAATTGATTATCAGTTTTGATACAACTGGGCTCTGATAACATACCTACAAATGTATGTTTATATTACGGGTATCTTGTTTATGTGTCTATTTCATATTGAGGCTTAGTCTGGCACAGACTTGTGATTAAGTGGCATTTTGTAACACTGGCTATCTACAGATTGGCCAGAAATTTAACAGGATTACGCACTCAGGTGAAATCTGCTTTCAAACCCCCTAAAAAGACTGCATGATGACTATATTCCAAGTCTGTAATGATTTTGCAGAGGGAGAGACTTTTTTTGGTGAAATAAATTAGTTCTGGGGATTTTGTTTTGAAATGACAAGAGGCTGATAACAAACACCTCTATGCACATGCCTGAGGGATGAGGAGAAAGTCTGTGCAGTCTTATGCGTAATTATGCAGTTTTCTTAGTTTGCATTTTAATTGAAAGCCAAAAAAACAAAAAAAAGAAGTTAATATTCATACTATGTACATAACAAACCAATAATCTACAATATATATGCAATGAAAATAGAGGTGTACGAAGGATATGAATGCTTGTGAGATATAGGTGCAGGGTATGCTTATGTGATATAGGTACAAGGCACTGAAATATAAAATAATATATACAGCTATAAACTGATAGAGATATATGAATTATAAAAGAATCTTTATATATTGATATACAGCACCTGCTAAAAATTATTATATTTTAACGAGGCCCTGAATAGTGAAATCTTCTATAATTTTCACTCAGAACAGCGCTTTTTTCAGGGTTTTTTTTGTACGCTAGATTATGCAGTTACTTCAGATCAGTAGTTGCTTATGTATTTATGTTCTTTCATTTTTTGAGAAGGTATATTGTGCTTCAGGATTTTAAAAAAATATTTTCTCAAAATATTTTTGCACTATAAAATTCTGTGTAATTTTTTGATAACGTGTTCATTTAGGCGATCAACATATATGTGCACATATTTAAATGCAATAGGGCACCTGGGTTGTGTGTGTGTGTGTGTGTGTGTGTGTGTGTGTTATGTTAAGGTTATACCTCACTTTGGTCATTTCTTGTGTTTTGGCACCTACTGCCATAGAAAAAAAAAAGAAAAAGTACAAATGGCAGAAAGCTGAATGTGTGGAAACTGTGCTCAAACATGTCCTCAAACCTTGACTATTTGCTTCCGTTATTTTTCATCTTTTTCTATTTCCTCGTCACCCAGCGACTGGTTTGTTGTTGTTGTTGTTTTATTTTAAACAATCACAGTCTTCCTGAGGTTGCCACATTTCTACATTTTTAGCAGAGAGGGGCAAATCGTGTAACGAGAGACTGATGGTCAGAAATGGGGGGGAAAAAAAAACTCTGTTCATGCCTGTTAGAATAAACTGGACTGTTCAAATGCATCCATTGTCGTCCTTGTGCTACAGATTTTTGTGTGCTGTCTCCAGTTAGGTTCACACGCTGTTCCTAAAATTTAAGTTTAAGTCGAAAACTTAACTCTCAATGATAAGCTTGTAGTTTAGCACATTGTAGACACACTTGAAAGTTAGCAATCTTAAAGTTTAATCGATGATTAGAACCACAAGACATCCTATGGTTTATGCTCTCTCCACGAGCCACAGGGGGTCCCCACTTGTAGTTTCACTCCGTGTGGACACAATAATCAATGAGCTTGTGAATTAGCGTGAACCTCGCTTCTCATTCACGTCCAGGTCAACCTCCAGCTGCGCCATTTTGTATGGGCATAAGGCCATCTAGTAAAGACTTTGCACTTCTGGTGTAATCATCTAGTGGGATTCGCTCACAAGTTGTAATGTGCGCGTGTTAACTCGCATCATGAATTCACAAGTGGAGCTAATCATTGACAGTTAAGTTTTCGACCTAAACTTCACGTTTGGCAACTGCGTGTGAATGTAACTTCTATGGTATGGTCAAAGATTCCCAGCATACTTCACAAATGCTTTTGAAAAGAGGACACAAATCCCAAAACAAGGTTTACAGATGGGATTCATTATCTCCCTGACATAGCATTTGAACACCCCCCCCCCCCCTCCCCCCTCCCCACAAGGAGAAGCTTTTTCACAGAACAGCTTTTGCACATGTGCCTTATCAGGCCTTATAGTCTACAATTTTCAAAGTGCCACTAATATTCTCATATCACATCTTGGAACGTGCCATGAATTATATGTTAATTTTTATCATTGCACAGAATACAAAAACTACCTTCCATCAAGGTGCTAGCTTTATTGTCGCTGCTTTTTTTTTTATTCACTGTTATGCAGAAATATTTGTGGCACGTTAACTTTTGCAGATTATGTGCGACTTTTGGCTACCATGAATTTCAAAACCTGTGAAAATATCTCCTTTCTTATGCACATTTCAAATAGATTGAATCAGGTACTTCGCCAGCTGACAAATACTACTTTAGTAGTAATACAACTGTATGTGTGTGTCTGGGTGTGTATGTGTGCGTGTGTGTTTCCTAGTATTCATTTGGGCATGTACTGATATGTGTACGCAATAAGTACAGATGTAGCTTTCTGTGCAGGCGTAAATTTGAATGGATTGTTTATGTGCATATTGAAATTATATGTGTGTACTTGACACTTATGTATATGTGTATGTATGTGTGTACACGTATGTAATGTGTACAGGTGTACTTGGCTAAAGTGAGGCATGATATGTGTACATGTACATCGGTATGCATGTTTCGCAATTAAGTAATACATCTACATATGTATTTTGATGCATGGAAATGTAAAATCAAATTCAATCTTTTTCTTCTGTGAAATACAAGTAAACATTAGAGCGGGGCAAATGTGCAGCATAAATTTAGGACCCTTAAATACAGTAAAACATGATACAGTACTGTATTTTAGCGGCAAGAATTTTTCACGAATTTGAGCCGATAGCCTTTTTCACGGCATGAAATTTTCGCAAAGTGCTTATGGCAAGTGTAGACAGGGAAGTGGGAAGTAGATCCCACCTCCCTGGTGCATACAAGAGCTTTTGTGTACATTTTAATTTCGTGAATCTTTGTTCTCGCGAAATTTGTGAAATTAAAATGCACGCGAACATTCCCCCATTTTACAGTAATGTTTTTGAGCCATTGAGTGCAAAAATTTAATCGTGCAAAAATGACAAACATTTACAGTACATACATTTAGTGTTCTCCCAAAGCAGAACATAGCTAACAAAAAGCTCTGCCCGTGGGCAGACATAACAGATGCTCAACCTCATGTGATCAAGTTCGTTCAACTGCTGACTGGTATTCACCAAACCCAAGACGTATTCATGTGTGAGAACTGTCCAAGGCTGTTCTTGCTCTTTCAGCACAGCCTTGGACAATTCTCACACATGCCCACATCAGAGACTACAACCCCAAGCACCTTCTGATCTGGGAATTCTCCCACCTGAACCCCTCGCAAACTGGAGACTCCAACTTGATGTGCAAGAAGTGCGAAGTCCCTTGGGTTAATAGGGTTCTAGAAGCTCTCTCATGTATCTCAGGCTTATTTTTCACAATACGATGGCACAAAGTACTGTACAGGTGAGTGATAAATCAATGATTCAAATCATATATTTTGCATGCATATAAAATTGATTGGCATCTACAAAACCACACAAGCGGGAGACACAGAGCCGGGGGCGGGGGAAATTTAATCTCAAGCGGGAGAATGAGAGAGTTTGTGAAAATGGGCTTTCGGCGGGAGATCTCCCGTCGAAAGCGGGAGAGTTGGAGTCTCTGCTACATCCTCAAACTCTTCCTATCCTCTGAAAGTCACCTTCACATCTACCTACTCTGACTTCTGACATTGTGCTCCTTTGTACCAAAGTAATGGGAAGATCTGTTCTTCTAGTATGAGAAGATGATGCAGGAATACATGTTTCATGCAGGTATTTTTTTTTTCGTTCTTTTTTTTGGTTAAAAATAGGGAATATGAGGAAAGTTGGCAGTAATACAAGACAACAACATAGAGATATGATTCAGCACGCCGTACCCCGGGGTACCATTGTAACCCGAAGTATGGCATTGCATTGTATCATCTTGTGTCCATTCTCATACAGTTGAGCAATGTTGTCATGGCGACTGTTTTCTCATCATCAGCACCAGCATAAATCGGCACGACAACAATGATCCCAATGCCAATTTTCCTTCCATGTCAACTTGTGAAAGAAACTGACACTTCTTGGATAATAAAGAAAATTTAATTTCCAATCTCATTCAATGTCAACACAATAAAATCAGTATATACAATAAGATGTACAATAATATCTAACAGTGAAGACTACAAAAGAGCGTGTCAATGAGAAAAAAGTTGTTATTTGCATGCACTAATTGTTGCAAAATCACAAAGAAGGACACATTTTTGCACATAATAATACTAAAAATTATTTTTACACATTTTTGGTAACCCAGGGTACAACGCTAAAAAAAATTAATAATTCTACGAAATGGTAAATTTTAATTTGGTACCCCAGGGTACAATTTAATATTGCATCATAATCTTATGAGGAGAGACATGTTGTTTTGGAGACAACTCCACCACCAGCAGTAGGGCCAGTGTGTTATGCTGCCCTCTTACAGGACATGTTTGAGAAGTACATTGTATGTATGACCATGGTGTAGCCAGGATTTGATCTTGGGGTGGGGAGAGGGTGTGTGTGTGTGGGGGGGGGGGGGTGTCCCCCCTCCTGCAGTGAGGACTTTTTGCACTTTGATGTTGTAAATGGTGCAATTTGATGCATGTTTTGCATGTTTTATCAACTCGAAAAAGTCCCATTGGTTTAGTAAGGAAGCAGTATTTTAATGTAGATTATTATAGAACAATGTGCATATAAAAATGTTATAATCTATGTAATTTTCTTGTATTAATTGTAACAGGGAATAATTATCAAGAACACTGTCTGTTAAGCAATCAAACAGAAAGGCATGAAAATGAGGATGTAGGAGGAGGGGTACAACTGTACTTCTCCTCCCACATGAGGGTGATTTTGCATTTTTAGACCTCAAATTCAGTCATCTGGAGCAAACTTTTGGTAAAATACTTAAACATTTTTTCCAGCCCCCCTCCCCCCCCCCAAAAAAGGAGAAAAATACAGGAATTAAAGGTGGCAAGATACCCCTCCCATATTCGAGGGAGCTTTTTCATTTCTAGAACTGAAATTCAATGAATGGTGAACACTATTGCTGTGAAAATATCTGGAAATTTGTCAATCAGAGAAGTGTAGAAAGTCTGTAGAAGGAGACAAAGCAGGAGGACGTGGGAGGGGATATTACAGCCATATTCCCTCTCCTACAGCAGTTTGTGTTGTGTGAGCATAATAAAGATAAACCTTCTATTGTGACTGGTTGTCTATCTTCGAATAGTGTTCATTTAACACTGAAGTCTATACCCCATAGTGGCCTACACTCAAATAGGCAGAAGTCAGGAAAACAAGTTTTTCTCCTGTTTCAGCATAAGTCCCTGCTTAAATTGCCCCACACCAATTGGTGTATGCATATTTCACTATTAAACCAATTACACTTGCACATTTACTGTACCAATTGATATCCATGACAACAGGTATACATGATATCTTACAGCAGACAAAGCAGTAATACAAAAAGAGGTACGTAAATAGAAGCTGAGGTGTTCAACATTACTGCCAGCAGAATGTCACCTTACAGTGTACTCCCATGGACTAAGTTCTACTGTGAATATTTTGGTTGCACAATTGGCAGAATCTATCTGGAATTGCTTGGAAAACAAACATTCTGACAGAATAATGAAATCCTCGTGATCAATTCTCTGGATTTTTGTAATCATTTTTAGACATTAATGAGTGACAGTATTTTCAGCCAACATTTGTCTGCATTGAGCATGTTGTAGTTCTCCCTGAGCTGTGAAATTGACAAGTAAAAATGTTGTTACATTTAAAAAACACTTCTGCAGGGCTCTTCCCTGAGCGATTCCTAATTATCACACGAGTACTGTACCTAAACCTAGGGTGACCATACAATCACATACCACCATCCATTCAAGGAGAAAAAATGCCTGGTACTCTTTACAAAGACATATGTATCAAAGCTGCCAAAAATGTATACACACGTGTAATCAAAACAACAACAGCACTGCTGTATCCTAATTATTGATACTCAAATTGATAAACTGTATACAACGAATATTTCGCGAGGTTTTTATTTTCGCGAATTTTGCGAGTCAGGTGCTATTCACGAAATTAAAGACTCACGAAAATATTGACTCTGATCCCAATGTGGATGTGACGTACGCATTTACATTTCTCCGTTCAGTACAGGACTCCCCGATCGTGAATTTAACCACTCGCGAAATCGTCGGGAATTCCCGATTCGCGAAAATTTAGACTCGTGAAATATATGGCGTATACAGTACTGGGTGATTACGCATCCAGAAGCTTGAGTTACACCACTGTAACCACAAGTACAGCGGTAATGCACTTATGTACAAATTATTCTCACATACACATCTTCACACACAAAGTGTACATTTGAAAGATAAGAACTGAAAGTAAATACATAATGTAAAACATACAATAAAATGAATACATATTTCCATTCAACAAGCATTGTAATAATTTTCTGAAAATTGTGCTTATTGTTCTAATAGCGTGTGTTCATGAGAAAATCATCATGACAAGAGCTTGCCATATCATTTGACCCATGGAGGAAGAAAAAAAAAAGTTAAGATAAGGAGAAAGGAAAAAACTAGAAATGTCGCTATGGCGACTGGTATGCCTCTACCATAATGCATGGTTCTCCCAGTAGGTCTGTATACGTCTTGACAATGTGTGATGACACTTTCACACAACTGGCAAAAAAAAAAAAAAAAAATTAAAAGACATGTTTGTCACAAATGTACTGAGTGTCTACTAGGTTTGATTTGGATGAATGGCTATATTGTTTAAGAGAGCAGGTACTGTATACGCTATATATTTCGCATGGGTTTTATTTTCGTGAATTTCGCGAGTCGGGAGCTATTCGCAAAATTAACAACACGCAAAAATATTACCTTCCAAAATGAATCCCTTGCCTTGATGATACGAACATTTCAGTACTAGTATACCATGTCACGGCTTACCAAACAGACCATATAAACTGGCTAAGCTTGTTTACGTACATATAGCACGTCCACATCGAACTACTAGTATACACAGCCCAGTCGCTGTAAGTAGCATTCGCACAGCACAGTAGACGGCGCAATACTATTTCTGCCAGAAATTCCACTTTCTGTTGTTTCTGTTTTTTTCATTGCACCACAACGTTACAAACGCGCGGCGTGTCACCCTTTATTACATGTGCGCTATAGCTCTTGCGTTTGCATGCCGCTACGTCTTTACAAGTACTGTATGTCAACTTTAGGGGCCGGGGCTTCGTATGCTCCAACTGGTTGCTGCTGAATTTACTCGTACCCGTCGTACCACTCGTCAGAAATCTAGTGCGATATACTTAACCACTTCAAAAATGTTGAATTCTAACTTACTAGTTCGCAGAGTTTGGTAAGTTTTTTTTCATGCAGTGTATAACTTGTATCATTCTTATTTGCTAGTAAGTTGAAAATTCACACTTTCTTTGCCACTTCATATTTTCTCTGGTCCCCCAATCGCGAATTTAACCACTCGCGAAAATGTGTGACAGCGGCAATTCGCGAAAATTTATGTACGCGAAAATTACAGCGTATACAGTATTCAGGGATTGGAGAATTTTTGCTTGACCTTTGACTCTTTGAATCACTTTCAGGCAGCACATGCATTTGTACATTGTACGTATGAAGTTTCATAATGATACCTTGAGCCACTTCCGAGACAAGGAGGAAGAAGTAATATTAGGTAAGCATTTTTACCCGACTTTTAACCTTTTTGACCTTTGACCCTATGGCTAAAAGCTTTCCCACAGAATTTCTATCTAGTAATACATGAATACACTTAAGTTTCAAACAAAAAACCTGCAGGCATTGCATAGATTTGGGGGGAAATAGTGAAATTTTGAGCATTTGACATTAACCTTTGACCTTGAGCATGTGTCCCAAAAAGCTGTAAGGCACAATTTCGCCCACTCATCAATCATACAATGTATATGTGCCAAGTTTCATTAGGCTACCTCAAACAGTTTTTTAGTTACACTGTCAACAAAATTGAATAAGGACAGACAGATGGAAGGACAGAAGGACGGACAGACAGATGGATGGACAACCCGAAAACATAATGCCTCTGGTGACACTTCACGGCGGAGGCCAAAATACTGTATACGCCAAATATTTCGCGAGGTTTTCATTTTCATGAATTTTGCGAGTCAGGTGCTATTTGCGAATTTAAAGACTCACGAAAATAATGACTCTGATCCTGATATTCAATGTGACGCACACGTACCGGTATACATTTCTCAGTTCAGTGCAGTACTCCACGATAGCGAATTTAACCACTCACGAAATCGTTGGGAAGTCCCGACTCGCGAAAATTTAGACTCGCTAAATATATGGCGTATACAGTAGGTATCTCACCTTGCTTGCACCACAATAATGATAGATGAGGATGCAAATTTGCATCCATCCTTTCCACTCCTTAGTTTGGTCCAGATTTAAAATACTGGGCTGTGAATCAAAGCAGAGACAGAAAACCCCCAAATTAATCATGCATGTGGGACTACACATATTGGCACTTTATGGCCATATGAATTTTGTGCTCAAATAATCAGAGGATTAATCTAAGATTTAATACATACACTGTACGACAATTCTATCACTGCATTGTAAAAATACTTTACATTATACGCTGTTGTTATCATAATCACAATCATTAATTTAATTACAATTATCATTACTGCTATCATCAGAACCTACACGTTGTACTGCAAATTTGATATGAAATATGCAAAAACATTTTTCTCCTTATTCACTGCATGTGTTGAGGACACATTAGTTACCATAACTTAGCAACAAAACTATATCTACAAAACTGAGTTAACACCTTTCTTGCTCAAAGCAAACAATATACAAAATCTGAGAGGGGCCATCTCACCTTTTTGGTGGTTTTATGAAAGAACACGCAAAGCAGGAATGCCACAGAGACAGAAAAGAAGAAATAGTTGCTGGAATAATATTTCTGCCTCTTTGGGAACAGATCTGTCCTATGTAAACCAAAGAAAAAAAGAAAAGAAAAGGCAAGCAAAGTATCAGATATTAATTTGAAAACTATCCCTTAACACCTGAGACAAAATGAAATGACCTGATGTGTTTAATGGGGGATGAAACCCAAATACATATGTGGATTGAGTGAATGCAGAAATATAAGTAGAACACACCAGCAAAATTTTCATCAAAATGGCATCTCTAAATTTCACTCCATATCTTCCATTGGAGAATGATTAGATGAAAGTAGCATAATTCACTAAAGCTGCAAAAAACAAAGAGGAAGAAAGAGGAAGGAGAGCTACGGCATCTACATCTACAAGGTAACTTGCTGATTTGAGAGGGAGACACAAACTTTAGTCCTATAAAATTTAAAGAATTTAAGAATTAGTTATAAATTAAGTACACATGCATACACATTTTCCCTTTAAAGGTTGAATATTCATTTTGCAAACGTCACTAAATTTTGCATGGTTGAAGAATAACATCTCCCAACATTGCGTATAAAATCTTACTGCAATACACCTCAGAGTGTTCAAAATAAAAATGGAAAACTAACCCCACGTCACTTGAGAATTCCCTCCCCTTTTGTACCAAGAATAACAGTTGGAATTTTTTTCAGAATTCGAATAAATTCACCAGAAATGTGTAGCAGTGTCCCCCCCCCCTCCCCCCGCCCATCATAAAAACATTTTCTGTTTTATCATTCAAACGGAAAGGTCTGAAATTACCTACCTCTATTGTACCAGCTTATGAAAGGTATCTAATTTTCAGGGTGGCAAAAGGGACACACAAACATTGTTAACTGGTTCCATACAGGAACTTGGTGACCTCTGTATTAAGTCTATAGGGGTTTCAACATTCAGTATGGAACAGGTTAAGCACACATCCTTATCAAAATGAATTCGTGCTAGGCTCAAAGACACAAAGGTACCAACCTGTCACAGATGTAGAAGTAGGCCATGACAACACCGTATCTCGCCAGGTGACTCGTGCAGGTGTACCACGTGTCGACCCAGTGCGGCTCCTCCTTCTTGCTCGCCGAGCCCTCCTCTGCCACCTGATTGGCTGCCTCGGCATCTGCGTTGCTAAGCGACGAAGACCTGAGCAGTCTCTCCCTACGAAGGGACTGGATCTTGAGGAACACTGCAAAGATAAACCTGCGCCCAAGCAGAGAAAAAGAAATTCAGCAGTCTCAATCGGACTGACATGCAGCTCCAAATTACTGCTGACCCGCAAATCATAGAGCATGATTTATCCTGAAAGGGTACTGTAAAATGATGTTGGCGAGATCTAGACACACAATTCCAAGATAATATACTGTACTGTGGAAACAAATTTTTGTGAGCATGAAACTTTTGTAAATTTCGCGAGGAGCCAAGATTTCTGAAAGTGGAATGCACATGACAGTGTCTGTCTACACAATACATTTAACGCAAGTGGCAATTCCTGATAATTTCATGCAGCAAAAAAGGCCATCAGCTCCAATTCGTGAAAGTTTCTATGTGGCAAATGTTTCTAGTTTTACAGTACATTGCATTCATGTTATGGGAGACAATACTTTGGCATGTTCTTAATTTGGCAAATATCAGTTGATGCACAAAACTACCATAAAGTACCATTACACTATTTTGAATTATAATTCCCAAAGAAATATACAAGAATCACTTGCTCAGCTGTGTCCCATCAGGCAACAAATACAAAATGTATTTCAACATCTGAAATCTACTTTGCACATTGTACTTGTTGCTATACCTGGCAAATCCTTGGCATGCTATGTTGTTGTTAGAAGGCATGAATAAATTTTAAATGATAGAAAGCTGCTTGGTTTATTTCATAGTAGTACACGTAATCACAATGGTCATGACTAAGGATTGTGGACCAAGCCTGAGAAGAAATTCTATTGACTTGGGACACTTTTCCCACTTGCAAACCTAGAGAACAAAGTGCGCTTAATGATGAATTAACACCTCAAAATTCACTTAATTATCTTTTGATTCCAAAACCGATCTGAATATATTCGTAGATCAATGTGACCCTGCATGGCGACACTCAAAGAAAAGTAACAGATGAGATTTTTGAGACAAGGTCATATTCCAAAAGAGGAGATTCTCAACCCTGAAGTGATGCACAATTAATCAAGCTTGTCGTTCCTAACTTGCCAAAAATAGCTGATGGAAAATCAAGCTCAAGAGGAATGAGATTAAAACCTTCTTGCAACCAACGTTGAGGGATTATCAGATTAACCCATAACTATAGTAGACTCGTTTAGGAACATTCTATTCACAATTACGTCAAGTGTGAAAGCTACTACTGACTATTTTGAAAGCCTCTGTGGGGTTTTTAAGTGACAATTTCATGCCACTTCGTAGGTGGAAAATGGAGAAAACATACTTGAAATTAAAAAAGAAATTAAATAAAACAAAATGTTAAAACAAACATGCTATTTCAGCTAGTATTATGCAAACAAACTTCAAATACAGATTGGAAAAGTGTTATTCTGTCAGAAGAAACAGTATAACCAAATCAGCTGTATTAACACACATGTATGTTTTTTTCAGGCGTACATGTAAAAAAAAAAATCAACCTGTGAGACTTTTTGTGGGTTTTGTGATGCACGGTCAATATTGGATTTTGATTTACTGTTGTCAATGGTTGCTTTCAATCTTATAGAGGAGTGATCAACCTGTGATTAACTTACATAATCAGAAAGAAGCAAAACGTTGCTTGTTGGATGAAATTCATTTCAGCGCTTGAATCCACGCAGCATGTGGCATCACTTGGGTTGACCTGTTTATTGCAGAATCTATTCAGCAGTATTTGCACATCCTGCAAGATGGTAAGATGATGATGGCGATGTTGATGATGACAATGATGGTGGTGTTGATGTTGGTATAAATGATGACAGTGTTGATAATGATGGTGATGATGATGGGGATGATGGTGATGGCGATGATGATGATGGTGATGATGATGGTGGTGGTAATGATGATGGTGATGATTATGACGATGATGGTGGTGATGATGATGGTGGTGGTGATGAAGATTATGGTGGTGATGACAGTGATGGTGATGATGATGATGATAACGACGATAGCAATGATGATGATGGTGATGATGATGGTGGTAAAATCATGAAAATATTGATGGTGATGATGATGGTGATGTTGACGGGGATGTTGATGATGATGATAATGATGGTGGTAATGATGTTGGTATCGATGATGATGGTGATGATGACAGTGTTAGTAACGATGGTGATGATAATGGTGATGATGATAAAAATGATGATAGAGATTGAAGAAAAAAGGAAAATGGGACGGAGAGACAAATTAAGAGCATGTGAGAACAAGAGAGAGAGAGAGAGAGAGATAGTAGAAAAGAAAGAGAGAGGGGAAGAGAAAAGTATAGATGGTATGTGTGAGTGAGAAGGGGGAGCAAGGGAGGGCAAGAAGTTGTCACTACTCCAAGAGGATTGTCACTCACAGTCACCCTGGGCATTTTAGGTAATGTCTTTTATATCCAGAAATGTCTATCCGTATTCTTCTGGTTGACTCTCGAAATTCATTTGCCAGACAAAAATTGCAGGAGAGAAATGAAATTTCATTGGTGAGGGTACATGGATCAATTCTGCAAATGTTTGCAAACACGTTAACATTGCACCTCATTTGAAGACACATGGCGAAAGGTTGTTGTCCAAATCTGTTAAAGATCTGGCAGAATGAAACTGACAACAGAAGAACACATACAGCTCTCACAGTTTGGGAAACTTATTAGTGTAATAAAGAGGCCTTGTCTACGAGTGACAGTTGTTTTGATACACTCTGAATCTGCGCAGATTAAAATTCTCTCACCGTGCAAAGACTCATGGATTCCTACAATTGGATAGCTTGTAGAGCAAATAAGAAGGAAAAAGAAGGGTTTCATAACATCTACTCCTGCGACAATTGCTCCCATGAAATATCTGCACATTAAGCCAAACATAAAACCTACCCACAAACATAACCCTAACCCTAATCCTAATCCTCACATCACACTAAACCTAAAATCCTATCACAACCCTAACCCGAAATCCTTGGAGAAAATGAGACCGGAGCAAATGTAGCAGAAGCAGATACCATGTCATCAAAAAGAAGAAGCAGAAGTAAGAAGTCAATTTACATCACCAATAGGCTGGTCAGCCAAATGGAGCCCATCTACAGTTTCTTTCCTTGTCCCTGTTGCTATGGTAACGGATGAATGCCACATATGGACATGGGTGTCAGCTCTGCATCGACAAGACAAAACAAGGGAGAAGAGAAAACATATACTGTTAATATACAGACTGTAGAAAGACTTACATTGTACATATCCTGACTCAAGGTCACAGAAACAGAGAAAAAGGAAAGGGAAGAGGGGTGATAGATGATTAGATAGATAGATAGATAGATAGATAGATAGATAGATCTAGATAGATAGACAGATGAATAGAGAGTGTAGATGGATAAAATTAATGGATAGATACAATGTACATACAGAAAGACAAATAAATGGACAGACATATACACATGCAGCTATAACGATATAAGATGGATACAAATAAATAGAAAAAACTAGAAATGTCGCTACGGCGACTGGTGTATGCCTCCGCCATAATGCATGGTTCTCCTAATAGGTCTATAGTACAATGTCTTGACAATGTGTGATGAAAGTTTCACACAATTGGCAAAATATTAAAATGACAGGTTTGCCACAAATGTGCTGAATGTTCACTTTCCTAGAACTAGGTTAAATTGGATGAATGATTAAAACGTCAGAGTGCAGGTATTTGGGGGAACTGATGATTTTTACTTGACTTTTGACCCTTTTATAAGTTTATGCATTGAGTAATTTTCAAGGTATTGAGAAAAAGTATAATTTCAGTATCAAATGGTAAAATAGTATTATCTAAACCTGGCCTTTGACCTTTGACCTCACAGTTCCAAAGAGAATCACTGTTAGGTAGAACATGCATAAATATGTAAGTTTCATGATAATACCTTGAGTTACTTTTGAGATATGGAGGAAGAAGTGCAATTTAGCACTTTCACTCGACCTTTGACCTTTTGACCTTTGACCTTTTGGCAAGAAACTTCCCACAGAATATATATTGGGTTATACATGCATACATCAAGTTAAAAAAAATCCTTCAGGCATTGCATAAATATAAGGAAAGCAGTGATATTTTGAGGAGTTGACCTTGACCTTTGACCCCCCTGACCTTTGACCCATGACCCCCAACTTCCCTAGATAATCACTGCCCATCGGTACAAGCATATATACTAAGTTCCATGAAGATACCTTGAACCATTTGCGAGATATGGAGAAAAACATGAAATTTCAATTTTTTTTTTCACAAAATAACCTGTGACCTTTGACCTTTGACCCTGTGACCCTAAAATCCACACAAAGTATTATCCCCCAAGGATATACCCTCATACCAAGTTTGATGTACATGTAAAACCACCACATGGTTCTTGAGATATCGACAAAAACAAAACGGGACGGACGGACGTAAAAACTGTACGTACAGACGTACGCGTACATGTACGTACGGACATACGTACGGACGGACGGACGGACGACCCGAAAACATAATGCCTCCGGCCACTTCGTTGCGGGGCATAAAAAATTAATTCATAGATCGATAATAGACAGAATGATAATTAACAGACAAACAAACAGAAAAAACAACTATCAATATGGGCGAACAAGGCACCTCCTTCCACTCACAGGACAGTTTCGGCAACCGAGTTGTACTGATCCAGCTGTTCATTGGTTATCATCTTTCTTGCGTCCCACAGGAGCTCCTTTTCGACAGGTGCTGTAAAAAGGATGCGGAATTCACAAGGGCACATAAAATCTAGTCCATGCTTTCTGCCAAATTTCAGCTCTGTAAATGGACGAGACACATCACATACGCCCACAAGTACTACTACTAGTATCTAGTAATGAATGGAAGCTGATGCCTCCAAGAACAAAGTACGCGGTACAAATTTGTATGTCCATTCCATGCATGCATTGGTCTACAGATGAGATTTACACCATGGATTTGATCTTAACTACAAATTTGTACCTTTGTGAACTTGGACTACAAAGTTAGCAACTATAATTGAATGAAAAGGATTAAAAGGATTTCATAACTGTAAGAAAGCATCACATATACTGAAAGATGAAAAAGGAAGACCTTTTCAACACTCAGGCACTGCACAAAACCCTAAAAAGAAAAAAAAAAATTGTTGGGCAGATGTGAATAAAGCGACACCCTTCTGACATTTCTGTAACAGACACATAAAGTCTTGTAAAATCTCATGAAACCTATGGATTCTTACAACAGCCAAGTAGTATTACACACACAGGTGCACTGAGGTACTGAAAAAGACACAAAAGAAACTGGCAGACTTTAACCTCACTGTTGTAAAGTGGGAATTTAAGTTTTCCAGTAGGAGACAAGATAGACTATAGCAATGTGTGGACTTTTGTTGTTTCAATATCGCATCAAGGGTGATGTCTTGCAAGACTATGCCCTAGTGAACAAGATGTACCTGGGGGCTTTTGACACAGAAAATACCCCAAACACTACATTACTGATAAGGAGGGGAGTAAGAAATCCAGAGTTGTAAGATCCAATGCAACACCAAACACTCCTGATGATCAACCATAGCATATAAAACATTTTCATTCAAATGGAACATAATCTTTTTTTAAAGAAAAAAGCGAGAGAAATTTACTCGCAATATCTTGTGTCCCACATACCAACAATTTTGTCAGTTTAAACGCAGAACTCTAATGACCATGATCACACGACTCCCTAATAGCTGCAGAGGCAAATGTCAACATTCTTCTTCCACTCCATACTCCACATGCTCAAATCATTGCAGAGTTTACTTCACAAATCACAGCCATTTTGTTCAAAATGTATATCACCCTTGCGTTATCAGGATTCATTCCTTGTCTCAAACAGTGCGATAGTCTCTGCCTAAAATGTAGACCACATTTCGTCGCAAAGTTCCTTAAAATGTGCAAACAGGCTATCTATTCATAGTTTACCTTGCAGCATCCAGATCAATGGCATCCGACGTGCCACATCATCCATGACTGGGGCCATTTTGGTGAGATTTTCTGGAAAAAAAAAAACCAAACAAACAAAAAACAAATCAAGAGTATTGTTATAAACAAATAACAGACTCACTTTAATGTAAAGAAGATTCTGTTCTCTCCATTCACACAAGCAGAGGAAAGAACTTAACTTTGATGAGATTACACAAATGTTGACATCATAGGCAATGATATGGATGATATAAAAAGGAAAACTGAAAGACACAAAGAGTCAGCTGTGTAGAACAGATTTTTCGTGTGTTAAACATTTTTTTTTTTTTTTGGGGGGGGGGGCAAAATTTTTATCAGGAGTTGTACGACAGTTGAATTTGTGGTAGGGAATCACCTATCAGCAGAAGCCAGTACATTTGTTAATGGGAAAGACTGCAAAGGAAGGAAAAACAGGTGTAATTCTGTTGAATATGGTGCTAAGTGAGCAAATTCCAACTGGGAACACAAAACGGGCCTGCATTACCAGCGATGGCATTTCCAATTACGAAATTATTCTTCCGCATCCCCTCGACCGCAACTAAAAGCACTGATATCTTGATTGATTGCTGCTGATGCATGCCTCCTAGTATGTCTACTAATGAATGAACATGAATACTGTACTGCTTGCATGCTCTCAGCATATAGCCAGGGAGGTGTTACAGAGATGAAGTGGCAACTCTTCGTAATTCATGGGTTCAAGGCGTTACAATGTGATGTCTAGCATTCCATTACGCTTTGAAGTCATGCTCGGCACCGCTCTAGTTGCAAGACGAAGTTCGGAGACAAAGAACGCATTTCACCTTTCGTTGAATTACAAGCTTTATTTCACCGCAAAATTTTAAATGGAATACTCGAATTGATTTAGAATAGTTTAGGAAAGAATTCAATATTATTAACATGTATTTCTAGTTTCTTCGTAATTCACAAATCGAAAGGAAATGAAAATTAGGCCCTCTTAAAAACCTAATTTTTTCTATAATGCGCACATTTCCGCATGTTAATTTTCTATCTGTTAATAAGGGGATATTTTGATCTTTCAAATAAAGTTCTCCGTTAAAGCGTGTTTTTAAACTATTTGCTGTTAAAATTGTGAGTTTTACACTGCATTTTGATTCGCTGCTCCAATTCAAAGTACACAAATTCATTGTTGCCATCACATTGAAAGAGAGAGCGAATTGCAGTAGGAGCAAATATTTCTAGATGTGAGAGCACTAGTCCCGATTATTGATGCTCTCTTTTGTCAAAGCACATGGGTAACACCTGTAGTTGAACGCATAACTTCTCGGCGGTGCCGCGCATGACTTCAAAGGAGAGCTTTAGTTGCCTCTCCTTCTCTAGCACCTCCCTGATATAGCTATAAAATCATATGTGCGTGTAGCCACCAAGCCATGCATCTGTGTGCAGCAGTTGCCTGCCTATGTTGCATATACAGTATGTACAATGCTCTCACACTTACTACTCACATATACTCATAACCCAAGGGTAGTATTTTGGCAGGTTGTTGAATTCACGATTTTAACCTCCTCTAAGGAAGGAGGTTTTGTTTTAATCGGCATTGGTGTGTTTGTTTGTTTATTAATTTGTTTGCTTGCTTGTTTAATTGTTTATTTGTCTGTGTGCAAAATAACTCAAAAGAGTTGTGAACGAATTTGAATGAATATTGCAGGAACCATTGATAATGACAAAAGCAATAGATGATTACATTTTTTGGCAGTGATCCAAAAATTTGTATGTGGATTTTTGAAGGATTTTTTATCTTTCGCCATTTCGGGTCAATGAACATGGGAGTTCAAGCCGCTCGTACTGGAGGTTTCATACATAATATGCAAACTAAAGTGCTTGCTCTGCTCGGGCAAGATGCCGTGCAACTGGAAGCTGATAACATGAACGAAAGGCTTCTATTTGGGGAAATTGCATGCGTGTATGGATGGAAGTGAGTTGCTGGCTTGGCAGAGGTCTGTGCTCTCAAAGTGTTTCTCTAGTTTTTGTTTTGTTTTACTTGCAAATCTGCAAAAATAAAACCAGTTATGCAAATTATTTGGCATCTACTTTTATGCTTTTCATCTCTCTCTAAAGGAATATACGTCTCTTACTCTGGAACTGTTCAAGGGCAGTCGGAGAGCCGTCGTTCAGCTTTATGGTCCACGTCCCGACGCCATGAACCACGAAAAAAGGCTTCACCTCAGCCTTCTGTAAGTGTGAAATTGCAAAAAACACACAAACAAACAAATGAATATCATACAGCGTTGATGAAACAGCTGTGCGGTGTAATCATTAGCTCCAGGGTTTCATCTACCGACTCTATCCTACAGGATCATGTGAATGGCTGCAGACAGCAAATTTAGCTTTATCATGCTTCTCTTGATCTTAAAGGGATCGTATAGTTTTGGTTGAGACCTAATTTCAGGTTTCTAACATTTTTGGTGAGATAATGAGAAACCTCTTATGAAATATGAAAGAGCATGTAATTCTACGAGGAATTCAACGTTTATTTGATGAAAATTGGTTTTGAAGTGGCTGAAATATCCAAAAAAGAGTGATTCTAATAAAGTGTGGGACCCACAGTTTCTATTACGATTGCTTTGTTTTACTTTGTTTTTGGATATTTCAGTCATTCCAAACCCAATTTTCATCAAATAAACTTTGAATTCCTCTTAAAATGGTACGCTCTGTACTATATCATAAGTGTTTTCTTGGTATCTCACAAAAAGTTAAAAGCCCAATTCTCATCTCCAATACTGTACCATCCCTTTAATGGCTTTTGATAGTTAAAGGGAGACAAATTGAAGAAAAGTCACACCTCAAAAAGCTAGTTCTCTTGACAAACTGGTAAAATTGTAAATGGGCTGAGAGTTGATGACAAACGAACAAAAAGAAAAAAAAAAAGAATCACACAGACTTACCAGCAATCTCTTTGAGTAAGCTTCCCCTGTGGTATCATTCAACTCAGGAAGCCACCAATATTCCTGTGTGGGCAAGATAATAGGGTACAGATCCAGTGTTCAACTTGTTCAGGAATAAAGATAATGTAATTTATATGATTTTTACTTAAACAAAGAAAGGAGGGGAGGAGAAATATGATAGAAAATAGAAGAAAGGAAATTGAAAGACAGAAAAGTATGTACGTACATTGTAGATCGATACATAAATAGTTTGAGAGGTAGACAGATTTGATGATGTATGCATATACGATCGCCAATTCATAATGCATCTAATGTGAGCATACATTGGAAAGATATACGCATATGGTTAAGTGAACATAATAACTATCTGCTAGTCCTCTGCTCTACAGTACCAACTGAGGTATGGATGGGTGAACTAACATGTAATATCATAATAGCCAACATAATATCATTGAGGTCATCAGCAGAGGGCTCTGTCATCCATGAAAGGTCACTAGGCAACAGCCTAAAAATGATGATGACACTAGACAGGCAGCAATGTTTTGAACCTTTCGGAGATACAAACTTATTGTGATTGTGATACATGTTATCCAGTCTGACATGAAACAAGGCATGGCAAAGTGTGCTTTTGGCTGTTATTTTTTTTTTCCTGCATTTGGCTGTTTGACTTGAACTTTATGAAGCAAAGACTGATGTAATTACATTGTAGCTTGTACCTCCACCTAAAAGGTTATACTTTTGTCGGCATTGTTTTGTCAGTCTGTCTGCGTGTATGTCTGTCTGCTTGCAAAGTTGGATGAAATTTTCAGGAAAAGTTGATAATGACACAAGGAACAGATGGTCAAATTTTGGTAGTGATCCGGACCAGCCTCTGGATCCAGGAATTATTTGGAATTTTTTGAAGGATTCTTTTAACCCGTTGAGGACGGTTTGATTTTGCTACAACACGCATTTCCCATAGACAGCTGCCCGAGTATACTCGGGACTCGTCCTCAACGGGTTAAAATCATTGGGATATAGGACCAATAAATGATGAAATGCACGTATTTGAGATGCGCATACAAGCACTTAGTGCATGCTCGAGGTGCAGCAAGAAACTAAGGTAGAGATAACTAGAAAGGATTGTTTATCATCACTAGGAAATACAACCTTTTCTGCATATGTATGGATGGAAATGAGCTGCTTTGTGGAGGTCTACTCTCTCCGAGTGCTCTTCTAGTCATTTCTACAATAGTATCACATGACCGCCATTTTACGACACAGGAGACGGTTGCGAGCACCTCCCCATTTTATAGCATGCTTTTACTGAGCAAATTTAAAGGCACAGTCTACCAATGCTTCCAGTGTAATCTTGGCGCATGGTCCTTCTGTATAATTATGCTACCACAGTCCCTCATATTGTGTGAATGCGAAGCTATGAAACAAGAATTAGGATTGATGATCAAAGATGCGGTAGAGAGGGGAAACATGGGTGGTCCGATAAGATTAATCCTCATTCTCTGCTTTCTTACAATTAAAGGTCCTCTTTACTATTGGAAGCAGTGATCTACAGGGGTACATTGTAATTGTCCCTGGGTGAGGGGAGGGGAGGGAAATTGCCCTGATATGGAAGATTATCCCTCCTCTCTGTCAGCAAAGGTCCTGGCTCTCCCTCACTACCAACCCCATCCCCTCCCGTCGGACCTAAACAGACATATCAGAGAGATCATCTAAATAAAGAGAACCCCCCACAACATGAACCGGGATTGGGGGGGGGGGGGTACCAACTGTTTGACATTTATGACAGCACTATCATCTGGATGTCACACCTGGGTGATTGCTAATTGGCGCCAAATCTTCAGTTGCCTATTAGCCATCGTTTGAGAAAGATGATGGACAGCAAGTCATTGAAACTGTCACACTTAAATGCAACTACTGGATGTGTTTAGAGAACCCTTTATCTACATTCATCAACCATCCTTCTGAACTTATTTCGCAATCTCCATACATTTATTTTCGTGCTAGTTTCATATTGAATGAAGTGAGCGAAACTTTCCACAAGGTGAAAATTTCCAAGGTGTACAGTACATGTGAAATGGACATACTACACCACATGCTTCTCTGGCGACAAATGTCTCTGTTAATATCCACCTCTCACACTATAGGAAACCTAATCACCTATTAAATATTGGTATTTGAAGCCTATTTGGCTATGGCTCTGGGGAAAAAAACTAGATGCCAACAGCCGTACACATAGAATATTTTTGCCATTTCTTGCATACTGTATACACTGTATTCATCGCAAGGTTTTCATTTTCACAAATTTTGTGGGTCTCATGTGCTACCTGTGAATTTAATAACACACAAAAATATTTACTCTGACTTTGACATGAATGGGACATGCATGTGTACATTTCCCATGTTCAATACTGTACTCCATGATCACAAATTTAACCATTCTCAAAATTGTCAGGGAGTCCTGATTCGTGAAAAAACAGTTTGCTAAATATATGTTACATGCAGTAAAATACCAACACCTAACAATGTTGTAACAGCATACACCACACATATATAAAAAGATCATATTATGTTGAATGTGTTTGATGATGTAATACATGTGTAAATCTTAAACCTGAAAACCATGCTAAATATAACCTGCTGGAGTCAATATAACATGGCCCTGAGTGTGATCACATACTGTTGTAGGGGGAGAGAGGGGACACTTCCCTTTTGGGCGTCTGGAATACAGCTGCATGCTCGACAGCTTACACGCTCCTCGCTAAAACCTTAAGCAAATACATGTATATTTAACTGCCAAATAGGTCCCAGATTTGGTCAAAGTATGATTTGCATGACATGTGCGAACGTCCAAACAGCACTTGTGGCCATGATGTAGCTACTCATGCAGTGATAAAGGCATCCCCACCGTGCCATCATCTGTCAGAACTCTCATTACAATCAATGAAGCATTGACTACTACGAGAAAAAACAAAGCAAAACATGGTGGTAAAAATAAACCTGAAAGCCTATAATGGAATCACCCATGACCTTGGATATTAAAGAAATCAGTATGTACAATATCATGATGATACTGAGCGGAAATATTGTGACACTTTGAGCCTCCACTTTCCTGGGTTTTTTTTTGTGTGTGTGGTTTGTTTGTTTATTTGGTTGTTGTTTTTGTTTTTGTTTTTGTTTTTGTTTTGTTTTTTCTTTGAGGGGGGGGGGGGGGGAGGGGGAGGGGGAGGACAAGGATGTCTTTTTCTTTCCCCCAGAATAAAGCGAGGGTGTACAGCTTGTACATCGCCATTTTTTTTTCAGGCACCTGCTTTGCCCAGTACACACATTAGTCAGCGACCATATAGGGAATTGCACTTACAGTATGGTATCTGCTTTTAAACTCAAAGGAAAGATGTGATGGGCAAAGGTGGTGGGTTTTTTATGGCAAAAACTGGTCCCATTGAGATGCAGCTATCAGAATGCTTAGTTCCAACATACTAGTGAGAGACACTGGATGCCAGTTTTATGAGTTTGGGGAGCGATACAAGTGGCAGTCACATGACCAGTCACATGACCTACATGCAGTCATGTGACTTTGTCAGCAATAAAATCATCCTTCAAGTTGTGACTGTTTCATGACTTGTCTGTTCTGCTCAGGGTTTTGCTGATGCCTCATTCCATGCAACTTGCTCTGGTTGAGAATTTCCTACTGGCAGTTCAAATTACTAAAATCTCTTCCAGTAGGCTCTAACCTCAATGCAATGCTCTATGTACACTGAGCAGCTTGTGAATTTGAACATTTAGAAATACCAGAATTAATCAGTTACATGTACATAATGCAAAATCAAATTTGAAACCATTGTTTCAAAATACATACAACTACTGCAGTATTAGACATGTATCTATAGTTTTTCCTTCCCTTACTTCTGCAAAATTCAATTCATGAAAACTTTGTAAGGTAAACGCAAGGTTTGCATCTTGTACTTACAATGTCAGTATTTGTATCCTTTTCATGGTGGTGGATATCTGAATGCTGTAGGAAGAAGAAAAAATATGAAAGAAGAAATTGAATAAATAAAGACAGAAATGGAACATCTGACAGGAAACAAATATGTATGTATACATCTATTCAAAATTTAGATGGCTCCATCAATAAAAGAAAAGCAAACATACAAATTGAATGATATAATACATGCTTTCGTTAATATCCTGCTGCTTTTAACAATCAACACTGGTTCATCTTTAGGGCAAATGAACTCCATTTATTGTCAACTGACAAACTACGGAATATAAAATAGCACTTCTTTTCCAGAATTTCATGAGACTCAGGCATTCATAGTTGAAAAAGTAACCCCACCCCCCACCCCCCCCCCCCCAAAAAAAAAGAATTGCTACTGCTCATTTATTGGGCTACAGCAAAATGTGTTGTCATATTCATCTAAAATATATTTAATTTATCATGATTAATTCTGGCCATAGTACAGGTAAACTTGTATTCCAGTCACCCCAAGATCAAAGAAACATCACCTCCAATTGCTGCAAAAAAGTGCAATGTCATGAGTGGATACCACTTACAACTTTTGCTTCCTCCGGCGCCTGTACGGAGGCGATGTTCAGCAGGGAATAAAAGAGCTGCCGCATTCTGGAGTCGCCCATTATTATGATGCGCTTGTCCTTCAAACATTGTGGTGCATCTCTGAAAATGTGACACATGAAGAAAAGGAAACAAACAAATTGATAAATTTAGTAGCCACTTCCTACATGTTTGGGATGGTAAATCTTATCTTCCACTTGGCTGAAAACAAAGAAATGTAAAATCATAATGTGAGATCAAAACAAACAAATATAAGTTTCATATCATACCTCCTGTCTGAACTCCGAAGTTTTAAGGAAATGTGTAAAATTTATTTCTTTTCTACTTTAATGAATCATATAACTACACATGATATTTGTGACCTTGCATCACAAAACGAACAAAAATTCGCACCCCTTGATTTTACGTGAGGACTCAAAAAAGGTGAAATTGGTCAACCGAGTCAATCTTGAGTTTTTCATATTTTCTGAAAGACCTATCCTTCTTTTACATTATCCTTTAGTTTGGGATCATAACATGAATGAGAAAGTGTGTTTTCAGCAGTTTTTCTACAACCCATTTTTGTGGAGAATAGAATGATCAGGTATGTTTTAGAGTACCCTTTTCATTTCTTAAAATCCTTTACACACTGTTCACTTTCAAGTCTATGAAAGAATAACTCTACTGCTTTGAAAGTTGGCATTACTCATGGGCAGAATGGGTTAATTGAGCATGCCAAATTGCAGTTTAATCTGATAATCTGATAATTTGATAATTTAATCTGATGTCGCTTCGGTAGTTTACATCCTGTGTTTTGTCCCTTTCACTGCACAGCTAGCACGGCTTGGCAAATATTGAGCGCTTGAATAGACCCTATACTTCAGAGCCTCTTTTTCCAGAATTTGTGCTTTCTTTCTAGTATTTAGATACATTAGGGGAGTCCACTTGAATTAATTATTATTAATCAATTATTTTGAGTTATACACCATTGTAAAGCTTAGAGTCTGCTCTTTAAGAATCTGCCCTCAACTGAAATTCCATATTTGGCGACTTTTTGTTGGTTTTGTGATGCAGGGTCACATTTTCGAAAGGCCTACTCTGTCAATATGCCTTTAGATTTCATGGGACAATTGTTAGCATCTTTGAACTTCAAAACTGCATTTATCTGGTGGCCAGCATTCTCACCATTTCTGCAGTGGGATTTATTGATACCTGCTGGTATCATACACTTGCTGTCTGACAGTGATCTTTTTTTTTTTGGGGGGGGGGGGGGCGGAGGTTTTGGGCCATGGGTTAGGGTTTGGGTGCAAAGAATACATTATCATTTAGTAGTGCAGTTAAAGGGGGCATTTTTGTTGCTGTTGTTGTTGAGATGTACTCTGATAACACTTTTTTGTACACTGGAGTATTATTTTTTATGGGGGGGGGGGTGGTGGAATTAATACTCATTCGCTATAATGATATTTCTAGTTTGTACAATAATCCACCTGGTTTACATGCTCAATTTGAAATTGTATTTTTTGTTTTCTTTTATGTTCAACTACTCCCTGATGGTTGGAGAGGCCCAAGGGTCATAGTGATTTTGATTGCTTTTTTCCAACCCGGCTCCATAGGGAAGCTCAACAGGGAAAGCCTGACACTTTGTTTTCTTGTGTTTTGCTTGTTTTATTTGTTTCTCTGTTGTCATTTGTATTGTTTTGCAATTGCCGAATAAATAATAATAATAATAATAATATTAATAATAATAATAATAATAATAATAATAATAATAATAATAATAATAATAATAATAATAATAATAATGTGACTTCAGTGTACAGGCTTTCCCCGATGATGAAACACATGATAATGACCAAAGTTTGACCTCTTGAGTTCTTTCATTGCATACATGTAGCTGTGTGGGTTGCACCATATTAAGGATAGGTGGGATACAACTTCTGGGCTAGCATTGTGTTAGTCCAGATACTGGACGAATTTTATCATCCGCAGTCCCCACACACTCGGCACCCACCCAATGCGCCCAACCGCTGATTGCGACACTCCACCAATTGGTACTCCCGAAAAAAATCGTCCAGACTACCCTGCCAGAGCGAGCACGATAATGTGGTATGACATCATCTATTTGATATGCAGACGTAGCCATTCTTAATGAATATGCATTACGAGTGACGGCCACTCGTACGTAATCGTATTTTACGAGACACAGCTGATCGCATCAGGGAGGTCACCTCCCTGGGCCATCGTTTGCAATGTTCTCTGTGCAAAAGATACCCACCATGTGCAACGCGCGGGGGTAAGGTTTTCTCATCAGGGCCAGTGTGTATTGTGTTATTCACTTACAAAGCAGTCAAATTTTCACAACCCTTCCATGTCTGTGCAACTTTGGTACCGGTATTGCCAGTGTGAAAACTTGCCGGCAAATTATTTGTGTGGATCTACTCAGTTCAATTCAATTCAATTCAAACTTTAATTCATTTTCCAAAAAAAAGAAGAAGAACATAAACATTTCACTTTCTTTGGTAACAGAGAATAAGGTTACATATACATGTAATCAAAACAGAGTAAATTCAGAAAACATAATTGTAGAACCTTGGGGTAACAAATAATGTTGTAATGAAAATTGACTGAAGTGATATAGACAATATAACATTACACAAAATATCGAAAATGGAGGGACCCACTAAAAAGGCGATGCTTGTAGAATTTGGACCCCTCAGGTACAGAATGTCAATAAAAAATGAACTAATGCAAAAAAGAAAAAATGGGAATAAAGACAGATAGAAAAAAAAGTCTGGAAGCCCAATAAGAAGACAGAGTAACACACAGACACACATGCACAACAAGACTGAGACGAAGACAGAACGAGACAAGTCTGTCAGAATAGGAAAACAATACAACGGACAGAAAGGCAAAACAGATCCAGCGATCCTCGACAGAACTACTGTATATCGAAAAAATAATGGGATGCGTGGAAAGGATACGGAAATATGAAAAAATAGAGAGAAATAGAGTCGGAAGTAATACAAGTGAGATGGAATCTACGCTGTAAGTGTCTCAGGACAACAGGGACGAGAAATATGTGACAGTATATCATTGGTAATCCAAATTCTTCGAAAAGAAATTAAAATGAGCCAACAGGCTGGTTCAATTCTGTAGGAACATAACATTGCAATAAGAAAGACTGTAATCTCCTCTTAAATGAAAATATAGAGGGTGCAATTTTTATGTCATTATGCAGAAAATTCCAATAAGTTGGGCCAGTATAGGTAAGAGTGTGCTTAGCAAGAATTGTTCGTAAAAGAGGTCAGTGAAATTCATTGGAACGTCGAGTGGGATAGCCATGGAATGATTGATTTCTTTGAAACATAGAATCGAAAATGGAGGGGAGTGAGTTGTTGCTGTATACGTATACATAGTGCCCCAAATTAAATAAATACAAATCTTTAATTTTTAGCAGCTTATTAGCGGCAAATAACATATTTGAGTGGGAGGGTATGAAAGGATAACTGATGACACGGAGAGCTTTCTTTTGAAGAAGGAACACTCTATCCAGTAGGTTCTGGTGAGTGTTGCCCCAAACTAAAACACCATAATTTAGATAAGGCAATATCAATGACGAATATAGAATAAGTAATGATTTTTGTGGAATATACAATTTCATTCTATTTATGACACCTATATTACTCGAAACAATGTAGCTCTGCAATTTTTCAAACCACCTGGTATATACATGCATTTGCTTTTGTCTTTTTACTGAGCTTCACCAGAGGAATTATTATTTTTTTTTTATGTTCACTGTACATCACAGTCAAGACAGACTGTTCCTACTCACGTTCCTATTCACAAGACCACCGACAGCTGTACCTTTCATAGATCTCTCTGTGACTTGTGCCGGAGACTGAGACCAAGACCACAACAAATAAATGAATGAAAATAGATAAATGAATGAATAAATAAATAAATAAATAAATAAATAAATAAATAAATAAATAAATAAATAAATAAATAAATAAATAAATAAATAAATAAATAAATAAATAAATAAATAAATAAATAAATAAATAAATAAATAAATAAATAAATAAATAAATGGATGAATAAAAGGATGAATGAATTAATAAATAAATATATAAAATAAAATAATCTAATCCGCACTTGACTATGTAAAACCAAGGAGCTATTACACACGCTCCTTGGTAAAACTGTAAACAGAATGCGTATATGCAGCTCTATACTTTTGGTATAACGTACATATTTTTGTCATGTGTGTGATACATTGCCATGAAGATCGATGGATACCTTGAAATTAAACTTCAATGTAGTTCTTTCAACACCTACACATGTAATAAATATGTGGAGATGTATATGGTGAGAATTTTGAACGATGTACAATTGCCAGTTTTCGCACCTTCGGACATTCGTTCCCTTAGAACACGCCAGGATGATCTAAGAAACCAGATTATTTCATGTCTCAAAGCCTGGTAAATTTCCTTGCAGGAAATGTATGGTTTAGTTGACTTTTGACAAGGAAAAATACGGTAAAAACGCTATTTTCATAATAATTTTTGTTTGTCAAACTAATAATGTGTCTTTTTTATGGTACGTGTGGGTATGTACCACAAAATTATAAGAACTTTGTGAGTATAAAATTACAGAGAACAACTGAAATATCACAGCCCTATCAAACGGGGAACGTCCATGATGCTTTTATCTCTATCGCTGCTGCAAATTATACTTTGTCGTCCCAACTGTATAATGTATACAAAAATTTGGTATTCCAGCTCATGAACATATCCTGCAAAAACTGTACGTCTGCTGGCTGGATGGGACGTAACATTTTTGTTTTAAATATTCAAAATTTTACTCAGTTTACGTCACGGACGTGCTTCCGCTATATTCACTAATAAAGATCGTAGCCCATTAAACGTTATTGACGATATTGTTCTGATTCCAAATCGACTAAGATCTAGCCGCACGATAATGTTTGTTTTGAGCTTCTGTCCATCCCTTGTCAAATGGGAACCGAAATTACATTTTTAGACGAGAAAAAAAAAGAACGTCCGTAATTATTGAAACGTTATCGAGTAGGACACCATCTTGCTTTGATGGCGAAGATATACATTTTACTTTTGGCTTTAGCCTTTAGCCGAGGAGCTGCACATCAAGTTTGGAGCGGATTGAGGCTTGTTCGCAGTTTTTGGACCATGCAATTAGATTTTAAAAAAAAAAGCAAATAATTAATATTTTCTCTGAAAATTCACCTCCTAATTCCCCTCTGAGCAATTCATATGTTGTAAGGATGTCAAATTTCTTATAATTTGCAATGACAATCTTTTTCAAATTTTTGATAGAGGTAGGAAGGCTATAATAGGTACTCTCTGCCGATTAGTTACCCGTCCTTCATGGAACATGACCCAAGTAATAGAACGATGTCTGTGACGTATGCAATCCGACCGATAGGGATAACTTGTCCCGAGTGTCCTGTATTCTGCATTTTGAGTGTGGTATAGCTGCCATCTCAAACAGAATGCATCCATTTTTATTTTTTATTTTTTTGGTCTCCATCACGAACGTTCGATGCATAACCATGATATTTAATACCTTGGTACATTCTCTCTCTCTCTCTCTCTCTCTCTCTCTTCACGACGATTTTTCTCTCAACGAATCTGCTGCGAGCAAACAGAAAAACAAAACAAAACAAAACAAAACAAATTCAAAAAGTGCTCCGCAGTAACAATATTGAAACAAAAGGGATGAATTAATGACGGAAGAAGTCCGTAATGAGCATGTGTTGAAGAAGAATCGGAAAAGTTTCTGAAGGACGTGGAAGCAGTTGAATGAAAATGAAAAGAAACAGAGAAGGGATCGAGCTCCAAAACACAGAGAAAAAGAATTGCCAGTGCACTCCCGTTATACCAAATGCCTCTGGGGAAGTTTTTTTTTTTTATATTTTTATTCCTCGAAATGTCGTCACAAGCGAACGAAACTAATGCAGTATAATACAATATTATTGTCTGATGAAAACACGCAAATCCTCCGCTTTTCATGACATGGTTTTTATTTTTATACCCATCAATGAAAACCAATGTTAATTTGTAATTCTCTCCCAGATGTTATTTTTTTCATTTTACATTTAAGAGACAGAGAGATCGTCAAATTGTTTGTGCTTTTGTGCTTATTTGAAAACAAATATAAAAGTAATGATTTAGATTAAGGTTGCACTTTCATACGTTCGCTCTTCCAAAGATTCGTTACTCCGAAAGTCCGAAGGTTTATAATTCCGAAAATGGAAAAAAAAAAATGTTCGTAGTTAATTCAGGAGGTTTCTTATTAAAAGTGTTCTTATTCCGAAAGTTTGTTAATCCGAAAATTAAATATTGAGGTACACTCTTTTTTCAGATCCGTTCTCTCTATAAAAAAAAAAAAAAAAAAAAAAAAAAAAAAATCGAGTGAAAATATTCACTCTAAAAAGAGTGAATACAAAAGAAGAGTGAATTTCGAGTGAAATTGGAGTAAATTTTGGAGTGACGTCAGGGATCACTCAAAGATTTTGGAGTGATCCCTGAGGTCACTCTCAAACGAGTGAAAATGAGGATTTTCACTCAAAATTCACTCCAATTTCATTCGAAACTCACTCTTTTTTGTATTCACTCTTTTAAGAGTAAATATTTTCACTCGATTTTTTTTTTAGAGAGTTCTTCAAAAAGTGGAATGGGCCTGGTTATAGGTGAAATCGATTTATCATGAGGTTTTGAAAAATCTGGAGGATTTGGTTATTAAATTATTTGTTTCTCCACATTTAGATAAACGAACCTGATTTTTCATGTTCCAATTAATAAACCTTTCAATTGAACTTCGGAGATTCCTCATTTATCGAATAAAAAGCTTCATGATTATATGAACTCTATCAAATTTAAGATTGACAAACTGTATGAATAATGAGCCTCGGAAGTGACGCGCTATACAAAATGTTTGTTAAAGAAACCATATTGTATAATATCGAAGTCACAACATCCATCCAAGTTATATGGACTTAGTGTCTTGTTATGACGAAACTGACTAATATAATCACACAAATTCTCCTCGGTATACAGTGTGTACCACAAGGAGCAAACGCAGAGGGATTTCTTCCTATAAAGTATTCGTTTGCCCTTACCCAGCTTAACTTCTTATTTCTATAACGGAGCATATTTCTTTTGTGTTTCTATGTCAGTTCTTTGTCATATTTAGCTGTGGCCTTGTTCGTCATAAGCAAATTTTGCATTGTAGACTTTAGATAACAAAATGTAGGAACCGAATCTTTACTTCGTGATAACGAAGTTTTGATAAATATATTCGTTCTCAAGGATGGACAACGTCACTGAGATTACACGTACGTTTGTACGTTCATTTACGAGAGATGGGAAAAAAAATGTTTTCTCTGATTCCTCGGCATAACAAGATAAACAAACTTTTAAATTGAGAAATGGTAATATCTATTCATGATTTCGCAGAGGAGTTTGTTCTCGACATGAAATCGCTGTTTGTTGTGAATAGAATGCGTTTACAACTCAAGAGAGCTGAATTGTTCAATATATTTTTTGTTCCGAACGTCCGTGAGCTATACGCGAACCTCCGTAATGAAAAATATGTTATGTTTGTTAGATTATAGAGACCGCTTAGATCAGATACATCTTAAAAAGATATGTTATTATTTTGGAGTAAGGATTAAAGTATGGGATAATGAAATAAGAGGTCAAAATATTGAGTTTCTGTAAAATGGGCGTATAGTGGAGAAAAATGTTCAGCGGAAGAGCAATATTTCAACAGAAATGACGAATTTTGTTATATCATCAGTTGTCTACAATTACGTACAGGTTAAGAGTACAAGCTTAATATTCTGCCAACACATACACATGTTTAATATATTTAAGATTTTGAGCTGAATAAGCATGTGCAGTACTATTCCTCACGGACGTTCGCTGCTCTGGACATGGCAAACTTCCGTGGTTGATAAAAACTTGTTCCTCTGGGAAAATCATAGCATGTAATTGGGTTCATATTAAGGCTTGCGTATACACTTTCAGGTAAGATAAATAATTGGGAGAATATCCTACTTTTTAAATTTTGGCTCAATTGTACATCTTACGGACATCTCTACATTCTGACCCATATACATTTATAAAGGAAAAACAACTTGTCGATTGTGCTCCTTCCTCTGTCGTTATTAATGAGAAAAGATATTTTACTGTGAATGAGTGTTACATGTGCAATAATGTATGTTCTTGCCTAGTTAGGTATATAGGCCTGTAGTACTGTAAAAGAGAGAATAGGCACAATGGCCTCCAAATGTAGTGAAGCCCTTGCAAGCATTCTTCATTCGTTATACGATCAAAATGTTATTGTAATAGAGGAAAAAACAGAGTGGATAATGTTGTAAGCGGAATTTCGATATAATGTTAAAAACTGTGGTTCACTTTAACGGGAGTGAACGGTAAAACTAGTGGTTATAGTATAATTATTTGAGTGGATGCTTGGATGCTTTAAATTGAGAGAGAGTGTTCTGAATGATTGATGGCAGAATGGAACTATAATCAGACAGCATTTCTAGTAGACGAAATCAGAAGGTTAGACAAAAGCAAACCAAATAAACATATTTTGATTTATAAGAACAAGAAAAGACATAATCGAATAAAGAGAGGAAGAGGGAGAGAGGTCCAACAATTAGAAGCAGTAGACTATTCTAATGACAGACACAAGTATACAGCTAGACGCTCACATCTGACCATGTCGAGTATATCGTGCCGAGAAAAAAAAAGGAATGACATCCCTTTGATTTCAGCTTGCTGCTGAACCATCTCGAAATCATCACATTACACCTTAGTTCTCTTTTACATGATATAATTTTCGTTGGCACCTAAGATGAAAAAGAAGACTTTTAGGAGAATTTCACAAGAATATCTGTACCTGTGATTCCCGTAACATCGGCAATTAATTAGCCACGAATTTGATGATCTTTCATGTCGTTCTTGGAGAAATTAGCAAGATTGCATCCAAGTTTTAACCTCTACCTATCAAATAAAAGAAAAATCAGGTAAGGGACCAAGAGCATTTCAAAACGACCCTGCAATCGCGCTCTCATGACCTACGGGGCCGCGGGGTAACACTCGAAGTCACGCGTGCGAGGACAGATTCTGCACTTTTTTTTTTCCGGGCTTGCCGACTGTGCGCGCTGACCGATAGAGCCCACACAGAAATAAATAGATTAGTCTGACTTCAATGTCATGTTATATTTGTTTCGTTTTTAGTGTCGACAATGTCGTAGGCAATTTAATTCTAAACAAGAATATTTCATAATAATAATACATTTCTATGCATTTTACGGTATTTTTATTCGACAAAATTGAATTTCTGACAACCTAACTCATGTAGGAAAACCTTGTTACTGATCATATTGTCTAGAATAACAGACTATGACTTCGTTTTGCATACAGCCTTATTGGCATGTCGATAAGCTAATCAGTGGAGGAGTTGGCAAATTAGGTGGAGCCTGGCGTTTGTGAGTTCCCCCTGAAATGAGGGGAAGGTGGCAGGTTTGACTGGACTGTATTCAGGAGGGGTGAATTGTGTAATACAGTGTACATAGACAGACACCATCAACGTACGTCCGTACACACGCGGGCACACTACGAATACAGTCCAGGAAGGAGGGGTGAATTGTGTAATACAGTGTACATAGACAGACACCATCAACGTACGTCCGTACACACGCGGGCACACTACGAATACAGTCCAGGAAGTGGACTAGCATTGTGTTTGAAAGAACGTCAGACCTTGATGTTAAATCATGCATAGCCTGCTTTTCACGACAAAACTGGAACGTCTGGCAGTTGATTTCATCCTATCCCATTATTTCCAACAGTGTTTTTGAGGGAAACATAATACAGAGCACCCAGAGCCATGGGAACACATCTCTAGAGTAACCATTGTACCCACATACAGTATTCTTTTATGTGTCGTGCTTGGGAAGTTCAAGTATCACACGAAGAGAGCTGAGCTTGTCCACTTTTTTCAAAATAAGCACATGTACAGCTGTATACCGCATATCAAACCTGTCACTGACTTTAACAAGGTTCAAAGAACAAACTTGATGAAGTTAAGCCTTTTGTTGATTAGTCATCATAACATTCTTTCATTGGGGGATACAATTAGCGCTTCAAGCAACAAAATAGGTTTAATGAGGTCTGAAGAAAAAGAAAATGTTAATGGCTGGTGCATTATATGACTTATAAAACTGCTTTTCCTGGGATTATGCAATTACGAGTACTACATATGGTACTTTCTGCACACTAGAACAAGTCACTAAATGTATGGAATTTTATGGAAAGGTTCCTCTGAGGACCTCTTGTGTGTGTGTGTGTGTGTGTGTGTGTGTGTGTGTGTGTGTGTGTGTGTGTGTGTGTGTGTGTGTGTGTGTGTGTGTGTGTGTGTGTGAAGAATAGGACAGTGACAGTTTGAGCAGACTCTGAATCAAAACTAAGAAAGTTATAACCTTTTTTTAAAGTTGTGATCAATTAAGCACAAACTGGCAACTCCATTATGAAGGGTAGTATGTGAGCTTACCTTCCATTTGCCCTGTGCATAAAATTCCATAACAATCTATTTCTCTTCATTATTGATGACGAAATACATTTTTGATTTTTTTTTTTAAATTCCATCTTCTTTCTTTTTGCATGCAGGGGCTGTATAGAGGAATATCTAAAATGATTGCATTAAGCATTCATGCATGACTGCAAATGTACTTTTGTAGATGGGAAAAATCATATTTCACATTCTATAGTGCAGAGCAATTGTGGGGTGAGCTCATATAAAATGTGACATCAGAGAATTGCCAATTTGTGTTCGATTGATCGCAATCAAACGGAATATGGCACCAGACTGCAGGTATTGCCCGTTATCATGTGATATCAAGCAGGGGCAGCAATTTTATCATTTAGTGTGAAGGCTAGACACCCTAGATCTAAATTTCAAGCCTGAATGAGTTCTGCATCAGTCACTTTTCGATGAATTTTTAATGTTCACATTGCCAGCTTTTAAAGCCATGTTTGGTATCTACACAAAATCGATCAGCGCATCCATACCCTTATGTACTTGTATGCACGATATGAATGCAATTCGTGAAACATGAAATACGACGGACCAAAAACCTCATTCACGTAATGCGAGGATATATTGCGTGGTTGACTGACCAATCAGATTACATAATTCACCATCACTAAATGAGAATTCACTTGGTACTGTTCTCATTCATGAAATACTGTATACGCTATATATTTCGCGTGGGTTTTATTTTCGCGAATTTCGCGAGTCGGGAGCTATTCGCGAAATTAACAACACGCGAAAATATTACCTTCCAAAATGAATCCCTTGCCTTGACGATACAATCATTTTACGGCTTACCGAACAGACCATACTGGCTAAGCTTGTTTACGTTCATATAGCATGTCCACGTCTAACTACTAGAATCTCTAGTATACACAGCCCAGTCGCTGTGGTAGCATTCGTTGCTAGTAAGTTGAAAATTCACACTTTCTTTGCCACTTCACATTTTCTCTGGTCCCCCAATCGCGAATTTAACCACTCGCAAAAATGTGTGACATCGGCAATTCGCGAAAATTTATGTACGCGAAAATTACAGCGTATACAGTAGGCCCCTACTGTATTAGCTGATATTTTCATGTACAGATATTTTTGCCAACTGGGAGGTAAAGGACATTTTCGCAAGATCTTATTTACACAATTGGCACCAAGGCTATCATAAGTATAATTGTACGCTACCCTACCACATGGCGACACTATCACCTTTCGTGATTCAACAGTGATTTGTGAAATTTGTGAATATCAAACCCTCACAAAAATATCACAGCTTTTACAGTACTGCTGTATTTCTGGCCTGAAAATACACTGTACACTTCTTCGAGGTACTGTTCGTGCATATAGCGCTGCATCTAATACGCATCTCCCACAGAAAGAAGACAGGGAATGTTTCAGGTCACATGAAAAATATGAATGGTGGTATTTTGTAGAAGGATTCACACTAGAATATTGCCATTAGTTTGAATACAACACTGCAAATACTGCAGTATTTTGCAAGGTATTCGAATTCACATCATGAAATACTATAAAAGACGATATTTTTGCGAGAGTAATATTTTGCGCTAGGTCAGGTTGGATGATTTTTGCATGTCTCTAATTCCGCAGAATCAGGACATCAATTACAGAAACATATATGGCCTGCAAAAACATTTGTGTGCCTTTATTTTCCCACTAGCTTCTGGTTGCGCAAAATGCACAACAATTTCCACACTGCGAAAATTTCCACTTTTACAGTACCACACTGTGTTTCAGCATAAGTGTGAATGGCCCTAATCTTAACCTTTCATCTGCGAGTGAAAATATTTGACATGTTTGGGGAAAAAAAACACACAGACGACTGTCTGGGGCTTCAAGGTACCAGTAAACCCAAAGAGTGCAAATTGGACTTTTAGATGGAAACATGATAACAACATCCTGGTTAATATTTGCTCATCACTTTAAACCTCCAGAGCTGTATACATGTAAGTCTGATTGGAACTTTGATCTTCCTTCTTGGTACTGAACAAGGGAACTCATCGCATGCACGCAAATTGCTTCAAGTACATGTATTACTTTTACAGGTACAGTTGAACCTCTCGTATCCGGACAAGTCGGGACCGGGGCTCGTCCGGATAAGGGATTTGGCCAGATACGGGAGACTCAATGCTTTATACATGTAGAGTCTACATATTGTATACACATGTACTGATGTAGCCCATTGTAGTACCACATGTAGTAATGTGTATGCTGCAACCTTTTCATTGTTACACACAGTAACAGACTCCAAAATAGAGGTTCGTGTTTGCAAGAATGAAATCATTTTCTTTTATAAATTCTTGGGATGATTTACCTAAATAATTATTAAGAAATGTATCCGTTGGGAATCCCCCTTTCCTCCCATAATTATTAAAAAAAAAAAGATTAAAAAATCACAGCGAGATTGCGTCCGGATAATAGAGAGATCCGGATAAAGGGAGGCCGGATAATAGAGGTTCAACTGTACATTAAAAGTCTAAACTGCCTTACATGCACATAGGATATTTTATTATCATCTTTTATTTTTTCTTTTGAGATGTTGTAAATCTGATGAAAGCTCAGACCAAAATATAACTACTGCTGTATGTAAATTTAAGCGCTAACTCGCCAAGAAGATGATTAATTAAAAAACTATTTAAAGAACTACATAATTTTGAAGGAAAATTCTACCCTTCGCAATGTATTTTAGACCAATTTCATGCTTCTTGCAGAAATTATGACATAATAGATGCATTATGCTTAGATACTCTTTTTATTGATGGTAGAGCTACATACCTTACGTCATTTGTAGAATTTGTTTGATATTATTCTTTTTTTTTTTATTAATTATGCAGCATTCACATCCCTCCATAGTTTTAATTTCCTCCACTGTCGCTGGTCTTTGATATATAATGTGTGTCTTTTTTATTTAAGATTTATTTTTTTTAATTTTTTTATTTTTTCACAGAAGAATACTACATTGCAAACAGGGGAGAGAAAAAAATCTTGCCCAGATGAATAGCAGGGTCACTAAACAAATAACCCTGGCCATTCACCGAACATCAACGAGCTTGGCATTGTATGAAATCAAAGCTTTATGGTCACTCCCTGACAAACCACACCCATTTGGGAAATTCACATCCAATGAACCCTGTGTAATGTCAGGATGCATCCTGTACAAAAGAAGCGAGGGGAAATATTTTGCCGTCACAATGACGTGTCAATCTTCTTTTAGTCCTGAAACCAGCAATTTCAATGAGTGCACAGTGGGGACGGAAAGGGTACAGTTGTAAACTAGAAATGTCGCTACAGCGACTGGTTATACCCCCGCCAAACAACATTTCATAAGCTTTGGTCAAAACAACATTTCATAAGCTTTGGTCAAAAAACTGAGGAAGTAGTCAAATCCGCAAGATCTTTCCTTGATCTTCTGCCATTAATATGCCGTTACCATGGCAACGTACTTTCGGGTACTGTCGAAAAATGCGTCTTGCACATCTACAACCAAAGGCACACATCTGTACCAAGTTTCATGGAAATTGGGCAAAAACTGAGGAAGTAGTTTGCAACACAAAATTTTCCATCATTTTGGCTCATAATATGTGAGCTGTTACCATGGCAACATACTTCTTGTCACTGTCAAGAAATGTGTCATGCTGACCTATATCCTAAGACAAACATTCAATATGAATTCCATGAGAATTGGAAGAACACTGATGAAGCAGTTTTGCCATGAAGCATTTTGCCCTATATTTTACCAATAACATGCCGTTACCATGGCGACGCACTTTTTGCCACTGCAGAAATATGTGTCTTGCACATTAACATATTCAGATGAAGATCTGTACCTAATTTCATAAAAATTGATCAAAAACTGTGGGAGGAGTTCGCGACGCAAGATTTGTACCCATTTTTGCCCATAATATGCCGTTACCATGGCAACGTACTTTTGGGTACTGTCAAAAAATACGTCTTGCACATCTACAACCCAAGGCACACATCTGTGCCAAGTTTTATGGGAATCGGTTGAAAACTGAGGAAGTAGTTCGTGACGCAAGATTTGCAACGGACCGACCGCCTGACCGACCGCGCGACCAACCGCCCGACCGCCCGACCGTCCGCTGATTCCTATATACCCCCTTCAAACTTCGTTTGGCGGGGGTATAATAAGAGGTCTCCCACCTATCGCAGTATATGTGATTTTACTAAAAGTTATGGAATGATAGAAACTTTCATAGCAAAAAGTGAACTGTATTTTTAAATAAGCATGGTACATGCAGTTTTAACAGATATGAGAACACACAGCCTGTCTGACCATGAGTATTTGAATTGAATTGAGAATAAGATTCTTAAAACTTACATTGTTGTTTTTATAAATTGCATATTTTTGTGTGCTAATCCAATGTGAAAAAAAATGCATATAATATGAAATCATAAAGTATCATTCCAAGATGATTTGAACACATCGTATAACTTAATATTCATCTGAAGGCCACCCCTTAGGCTGGTTTGATTGATAGAATGTGTTAACTTATTCTATAGATGTGAAATCATACAATGTATGTAAAAGGTATAATATGAAAGGATTGTAAAAATTTATATTTCTGTCACACACCCCTGCTTGAATGACAGAATGAATGCCATCTTACTTGATAGAATAGTGGTGCAGGGTACATCCCTCGGGTTGCCAAACTCCTGGTCCAAGATAAGCCCCGCCTTCCAAGAGGGCAGAGCAGGAGTCGTATGCTGTCGAGAGACATGAAGACCGATTAATGGAATGTGGCAGGTTGCTAGGCAACAAAACGGCATGGGAAAAATGAAAAAAAAAAAAGAAGAAGAAGAAAGACCTGAAATGAAATATTATAAACAAAGTACCCTAAAATTTATGATACTTTACTAGACCTGGGCCCTGTTGCATTAAAAGATTTATGCAATCAAACATACATTGTAAGTCAGGTATCAGCCAATCAGAACTGAGTACCAGGGTACTCAGAGATGCTTGAACTATGAAAAGTGGATATTTTCCTGGAGTAATTTTTAGCGCTTGGCTGGGTGAGGAGTTTCAAGTGTTTTTAATTGCGCAGAATCCAGACATGAACTACTGGAACATGGGTTATATTGCAATTGCAAAAATATTTGTGTGCTTTTATTTTTCGCGCTGGTTCCTGGTTGCGCAAAATGCGCAAAAAATTTAACACCTCGAAAATTTCCACTTTTTCAGTACCTCTGCTCCCCGCACATTCACTATATATCAGAAGGACATAAGTCTCCATTTACATTTCGATAAAACTCATTGATGCTGATGCCTTACAAAAGATTTGAGGCTGTACGTCTAGCTGCACAGAGAATATATTATTTCCCAATCTATTTTTGCTCAACTTATACAGACACAAGTCTACATAAAAATGATTGAAGATCTGTGATAAGAATGTACAGACAGAATAAACGTTATTCAAATTCATGAAATTCTTCTGTTGAGATGTTTTCATTGCAACTGATTGACAAATTGCCCCACATTGACGTAAATAAGCACTGAATTGATCGGTGTTTTAGTAGTAGCCATAAGTACGTACGCCCATGATTTTTTTTTATCATGGCTACTACTAAAACACTGATCAATTCAGTGCTTATTTACGTTGATGTAGGGCAGTTTGTCAATCTGTTGCAAAGAATAAAGTTTATTCCCCTCATCAGTATACCCCTCTTTGAGTTTTATAGTTATTTGTGCCTGTGTTGATGTGAGCTGGGAATATTTTACATTAAAGGGAAGTGCTCATATGTACGTTGTAAATGAGCAAGCAACCATTGGACCACTGGATCTAGGCACCTTCCACCTGCTGTGAGACTGAGTCCTAGCTAGGTTTAGGTGATGATGGTACAGTGCCTGGCAAAGGGCCACAATCACTGTTGATAGTGGACTTGAACCAGAGGCCTCACAATTGAGAGTCCATAGTTTTATCCACTGAGCCAAAAAGGGATCCTATGTACAGCGTTGTATTGGCATTGGAATCACAGTTGTGTCTTGCTGAATTGATTTGCTTTGATCAGCAGTTGGATAAAAAAAAAAAAAATGTTTATTACTGGAACATTGCTCTTTGATTTCATTTTGAAAACATTGTGTATGTGAAAGACTCCTTCAACTTGCTTGTGGGGCAGAAATCTTGCATTTCCCATAATGTTATCCTGCTACACAGTGATTCATTAATCCACAATGGTGATTACGTGTTTTAAAGTACAAGTACATGTACATTTATGGCTGATTATCTATGATGAAAACGTGCACGCTCTTAGGTAAATGGAGCAGTTGGTCCCATGGGTTGCTTGCTTACAAGAGTTTACTCACTACTTCCTTGGCAGGCTTGTAAAACATATCATATTACTAATCAAACTTCATACCAAGTTGCTTTGTTTTTGTTTTTTGCTAGTGCCCATGATGCTTAAGGTGGATTCATGCTCTAGATGAATAAGAAATAGGTGAAAAGACTCAAGGACAGGCAAAGAAGCATGATACATAATTACCATTGAAACAATGAAACCATGACTTTGGGAAACAGGCACCTAGACAATGAATGTGTGCTGATCACTTCAAAACATGAAAACCCGTCACATGGCCATGAGCTTACATATCACACACGTGGCGTTCCGGTCGTTGGGGGGGGGGGGGGGGGGGGGATTGAGCAGACGTGAACAAAGCCTTTTGTCAAGGCCCTCTCGCTGTATGGTTAAAGGTAGGGAATCCCATTTGCATGCCTTAAATGAAGAGTTGTATAAATACAGTGGTATGTTGAAGAGAGTATCATTTTAGAAACTCCCATAAAGTATTGAAAGTGGAAGGTAACATTTAGTACATTTTTATTGACCGTTAGATTTTGAAATGAATTTTTTTCGGGGCTCACCGTAAATTCCAGTACATTACTAGGCTACCTTTGCAGACCCATGCACTGCATGTGTGTCCATCATGTATATGTTGTGAAGAAAGTTCATCAAAACTTACAAACATTTCTATATACATTCTTGCCACACACTTTATATGTTATTACATCAGCTCTTATACTTTTAGATTTGTGTTTATAGATAAAAATATACAGAAGACTGCAACAAAAAGGCTTAAGTGTGGCTGACACACAGAACTACTGAGTAGTTGAGTTTTGTGCATCATTCAAATTGTAGATAACTGTTGACTTCCAAATTTCTCAGCAGTGGCCTAAACAAGTCCCCTGAGGTTCATATTTAATGTTTTGCTGCATTTTGGGAGGTCTGTAAAAGGTATCCCCTACCTTTAAGAAAGCCCAGGTGACGGCTTTTTGAGATCTCCTTTTGTTAGCCCTTTGAATTACTGACTTTTGCTCCCCGATTTCAGGAGCAAAAGTCAACCAATCAGCACGTCTGTAGACCTTCACCGGTGGCATGCGAACAGGCCAGACACGCCAAGACGAAGGATGTGGGGAGCGCGCATTCTATTGGTCGTTAATTTTGACAATTCATTAGGGTTCATGTGTTATGAATGATAATGTGTGAAGCAGATCTCAAAAGGCCCTCGCGATGTCGTGCTCAGCTGGGCTTGCTTCGTTCACCCGTTACAGTGAGAGGGCCTTGACAAAAGGCTAACGTGAACATGGATTAATAGGAGTCCAAATTATCACATGTTGACAGTCAGCAGAATGGCAAACACAGAACCAATGAACCTGCAGGCTGCAAGGTGCACACCACGCATGCCATTTTCAGACTGTTTGTTGTATTGAAGAGAAATCAAATATTGGCCCTGAGTGGGTCTGATATTAAGGGGCATTCCAGGCAATTTTCATAATTTCACATCATGTAGTAAATAAATCAACAACTCCATGTATAGATTTGTGGAATTTATTGTGGTTCTTGAGCAGAGAAACAATACTTTGAAAAACCTTTAAAACAAATGACACTGGACAAGGATGATGACATAAGAGGCTCACATATTTCAGAAATGTAGCAGTGTTGTTCCATTACAATAGCCCTTGCTTGCGAGTTCACCCAAGGTGCATAATCTATGCATGCCTTCTTCTCTTGTTCTGCTTCCTTGAGCCCCAACTCATGCATTCTTATGGTGACTCTGCCATGTCATTATAACTAATCAATATACATGTAGTTGTTCAAATGTAAAAATCTAAAAATCAACTGGAGGTCTCCTTTAACAACTGGTACTGCAACCAGTGCTACATAACATTACAGGAAACAAGAACCTCTGGTGAACTTTCAAAGAGCTATGAATTGTATAAAAAGTGAATGATTTAACCCTGAATTCACAAAAGGGGACAGGAATGGAAAGTTACTCATTTTCCAGTCCATACACCCAGTGGGACAGATTAGAAGAGAGAGAGAGAGAGAAAAGAAATGAAAATTTTTGTATCCCTTTGCAAACAATCGCTCATATGCAGTGTTTTGATTGCAACTTTTGAGGGAACGGTTTTGAATACTCCCATTCTGTACAGTATGCCATATTATACAGTATATTTCAGTGGGGTTTTTTTTAATCTTTTAGAACTCCACATGTCGACAGGTAATTCACAAAATTAACAACATTTAAATATTACCATCCACCCAAACAGGATTGCAAAATTTGTCATCTCCAAGACATTGAACTGTGCACTTTTCCCCTCAGGGAAGGATAAAACTTCTTTCAAATAGTCAATCTGTCACTGTGGTCCTCAATTACAAAATTTAAGCTTTTACTCGTATGACATTGGACTTGAAATGTCCTGATTTGCAAAAATTATATTACACTGAATATATGGCCTATTTGTACAGTTAAGGTCATAAGGTAAGCTTCTCTGACTTAAGAGAAGATTATTACTTCCACAAAAAGAGGAGGTTATGTTTTCATTGGTGTGTGTTTGTTTGTTTGTTTGTTTGTGAGCAAAATAACTCAAAAAGTTGTGAACGGATTTGGATGAAACTTACAGGAAAGGTTGAGAATAACACAAGAAAGAGATGTTTAAATTTTGGTAGTAATCAGGAAATTTTGTGGATTTTATGAAGAATTTTCTATATTTTGGCAGGTAGGGTCAATGAACTTGGGAGTTCAAGCTGCATATTTTTGAGGTTTGCATTTATAAACGCACTAAGTGTGTGCCTTGCTTGGGCGAGGTGCCATGCAGCTGGGAGCTGATAATGTAACGAAAGGCTTCTATATTGGGAAATTGGGCAACTTTCAGCATGCATACATTTGGGTGGATATCACTGATCTCCAGAGCTGATCAGTGGTGGAAACAAAGAGATCTTTGGGTGGAAATGAGCTGCTTGGCAGAGTTCTGCTCTCTGAGTGCTTCTCTAGTTCAATAGATAGTTTCAGAACCAGAGGCCACAGTATGAAAGTCAGAAAACCAAGATCAAGATATATGTTGCGTCACAAGTCCTTCTCTGTTCACAGAGGGGGTAACAACTGGAATTCCTTGCAAGACACAGCAGTGAGAGCAACAAGTGAAACCAGTTCAAAACTATCCTCGAGAAACACTGGAAGAGCCATCCCCTAAAGTACAGCCCATATCAGAGGGATAGTGAAAACTGGAGGGGCAAATAAGCAACGCTTTACATCTCCCAAGTATTTACCTTGAATTTACCTTGAAGGCCACACCTCGCTGTTACGGTCAGTCATGGTAGTACATTTCTGCAGATAATGTGGTGTGGCGGGGTTAAGAGGTCCCATAGGACCCATTTAAAAACCCAGTTGCGTTAATTGTCTTTTGAAACTTAGGAGTGTGGGGGCGTCAATGGCAATTTGTGGTAGCTAAGTAGTTCTCCAAGTAAGTAGTGTTTCTTCATACATGTCCTTTTTGAGCATCTGTCCCTTTCTCATAAAGTATGGACTCTTTTTGTTTAAGTTTTGGGAGAGAGATTTAGTAAAATATGCTGTGTGGGATGAACGGCCATATTTTTTCATATGGCCATTTTGGAAGACATCACTATTTAGTATTCACTAATTTCTTGAAATCACGGACCATGAAAGAGCTCATTGGATAAGACCACATCAGTTCAAATCTCTTGACAGTAGCAGCTATAGATCTATGCCCTGGCAGAAGGCACTTTGTTTGCACTGGCACAGTTCACACTACTGCTGGCTGCCTCAGCTCATCAACTTATCGGGACTGTTCAAGAAATTGATTCACAGCCACATGCATTATTACCACTGACCGGGATCTTGTGTAGTACTAGTAGTTTAGTATTGTGGACCGAAAAATCTGTCTGTCCTGAGCCAGAGGGAGGGGTCTTTTATCTTTTTTTTTTTTTTACTTTATCAGCTCTCCTCCGAGGGGATCCATGAAGCCAGACGCAGTCTCTGCAGAACATCCCCGACGACCGGGTTACAGACTGATTATTTGGTCGACAATGACCGTAGTACACCTAGCAATATCAAGTCGTGATCTTTAGCCCAACCAGCCGCAACCAGACGATGCGTGGAGCCTGTCTCGTCGTGTTTTTACGGCGACTGAGCTGTGTATGACAGTGTATTTTAGATCCCACTATACATTATGTATCATGACTAGAAATATAGATCCCTGGCCTGGTAATAATTTAGATCTAGGCCCTAGAAGAAGTTGTGCTGAAGTTTAGAAGCCAGATTAGTCCCCTAGATTAGACCCAGGATGGCCTAGCTGATCTGATCATGCTGATAGTGATATGATATTGATATAACTACACGTAGCCGCGACAAAACGCGGCTACACCTCTATTCCTTCGCAGACGTTGTCATTTTTCAGTGTGGTTGTGCGACTCCTTCATGAATATCTTTATTAATCGTGGAAAACTAAAATACAAGGAATTATCGTAATCTATGATAATCATTCAATAATCGGTATGCGATTTTTTCTTTAATTACGTCAAAAACTCACCGAAATCTGTGGCTGAAATCAGGTCTGTAAACGTCCTTATTGCTTCACTCCTCATCTGCGTGTTATTTGAATGGCATTCACTCTCGTATACTACAACGTACAACGTAGGTCGTAGGTAGTCGGAGAGCTAGAGGGCGCCTCTCCGACTACCTATTTTGTAGCATACGAGAGTGAATGTCATTCATAATTACACGCAGATGAGGAGTGAAGCAATAAGGACGTTTACAGACCTGATTTCAGCCACAGATTTCGGTGAGTTTTTGACGTAATTAAACAAAAAATCGCATATCGATTATTGAATGATTATCAGAGATTACGATAATTCCTTGTATTTTAGTTTTCCACGATTAATAAAGATATTCATGAAGGAGTCGCACAACCACACTGAAAAATGACAACGTCTGCGAAGGAATAGAGGTGTAGCCGCGTTTTGTCGCGGCTGCGTGTAGTTAGATATTGATAATGATATTGATAGTGAAACATAGCCGGCCCTATAACAATTAGACAATACACCAATCCATCCCTGTTTTCCCCTAAACAGCACACAAACCAATGTTTATTTTCTTGATAGGGTACGTGAAACTGTAATTCTGAGCATGGAAGGATAAAAAGACAGTAATTTAGCAAGGCCAGGCCAGATGATGACTGGCGGACGTCGAGGACCATCATCGCATCGCAGCGCAACACGAACGTGCACCTTTGCTTGGCGGGGCGGGCAGCTCCGGTAGCCGCCGCTGCGAGTGTCGCGTCGCGGACAAGCTCTACTGTACTTACGATTCCAGTGTCGCCGCAGAGAGTGACCGACGAGAAGAAGTAGAACGAGGATAAATGCGACCCGTTTAGCATTTGTCTCGTTGAAAACATGAAATGGATGCCAGTCTTCATGTTGTGATTCTGTAGGAGTGGGAGATATCGATGGCTGACCGTTAGCTTTCGGGTTCGTTGCCATTTTCACTCGTACATTACATCACACAGGATGTTCAGCTAGCGATCGGGAAAGTTACGGCTGGCGCTCTCAGAGGTTGTATGCTCAGATGCATAGTGCACACACTTACAACGCGCCAGAACGTTTACGTACCGGTCAGACAGGAGCAGTAACAGTACGTGTAGTATTCTCTTCGGTATGGAACGCCAGGTGCTGCTTGTTCGTGTCAAGCTCAAGAGATATCTCTTGTGACAAATTCCCCCCCCCCCCCCCCCCCAAAAAAAAAAAAAACAAGAAGAAGAAGAAGAAGAAGAAGAAGAAGCAGAAGAAGAAGAAGAAGAAGAAGAAGAAGAAGAAGAAGAAGAAGAAGAAGAAGAAGAAGAAGAAGAAGAAGAAGAAGAAGAAGAAGAAGAAGAAGAAGAAGAAGAAGAAGAAGAAGAAGAAGAAGAAGAAGAAGAAGAAGAAGAAGAAGAAAATGGGCCTACACAAAGCTTGTCTCAGATTTACATCGATCAGAACATCCCCTGAGGCTGATGTTATGTTTTCTTTTCATAATCTGAAAATTATGTTTATTTGCAGTTTTCTTTTTTGAACAGTGTATCTAAGAGATGTGCCTATATAGTTCCTTGTACAGCATTATTTGCAAAAAGATGACAAACTATAGGGAGTAATAGACCTACACAATAATTAGCGTTCGTGGCTCTGTTTACAGTATAAAATTTGAGGTTTGGTTACCTAACTTCATCAGGAGGAAAGGGGAATGATAGGATTGGAAAATGGAGGGATAGAGAAAAGGTGATGAACGTGAAATTCTGAAAGATGAAGAGAATCACTTGTGTTAATCATTCACATTGTTTTGTGTTTTTTTTTTCTTTTATAATGTCGAGCACTGTTTAGGATAAGAAAAAAGCTGGAGAGAAGAGAAAACGACTGAGGAGAAGCTCATAGGGATATAGCATAAAAGATGACTATCGTAACTAAACTAAGAATAAAGATACCAGTATACTCAAATGACTCTTCTTTTTTTTTTAACTGACATCTCCATGCATACACAGGAAATGAGATAAGATATAGAGGGTATACGGGGGGCGCTGTTTCATAAAGATTGAAGTTTTAATCTCAAATTGCGTTTCATAAACAACTTTGCGATTGATCGCAAGTAATGCTCAATCTACTGAAAGTTATACTTGATTTTTCTTGAAATCAAGCATAGGCCCTAAGTGTCTTTATGAAACAGGACTTAGGCTCAATATCGAAATTACCCTCGATTCACCAAGTTCCACTCACTAAATCGAGCGTAATATCAGTTGCAACTCTTTACGAAACATGCCGGCCCCTTAGCAGCCATGTGAATTCATCTCCAACAAAAGTTAAAAAAAAAAAAGTGTGATTATAGGCCTACACTAAATGGAGTTTCGTAAAAGTGTATAATAATAATTATGTTATTCATAAATCAGGCTAATAAAAATACTTCTGCGCTGTCCCAAAGGAAAACTGACATAAAAGAACCAATAGAGGGTGCTCAAAAGTAATCCTGCTTCGACATTGTAAAGTGTAACAAAAAAAGTGAAGAACAAAAAGGAAGACGAAGGAGGAGAAGGAGGAGGAGGAGGAGGAGGAGAAGAAGAAGAAGAAGAAGAAGAATTAAAAAGATTATAAAACGTGAAGAAGAAGGTGAAGATCGTTCCTCATTTAGGGTCAATAATACTTCTATATTTCATTGTAGATGAGAGAAAATTATAATTTAACAACGATATAATGACTCATTGAAATGTCTTATCATAACGTGAAATACAAAATATGGTATCTCATCTTTGTGGATCTCATGACAAGTATAAATGAAAACAGGTTTCGACATGTCTTATATACACCCTAGTAATGAAATACCAATTGATTTCTTCGAAATGTATTGTTGATTTTTTTCTTCAAATTGGCTTGCTAAATTCGTGAATTGACACGCAACAGTATACCAAACCGATATGTTTTATAACATGAATCCTGTACTGTAAAAGTAGATTTGTTGTAGTTTGCTAGTCATCATCGTCGTTTTATTATACAATTTAATATGAATGTAATAATCTCGTCATTCAAATGTGAAAAATATCATACCGTAAAACATCCTCACAAAATATTGCAGTAATATGCAAGAGAGAAATAATGGCTAATTGCCGAATATTCATTTCAGTTCATGTCAATTCAGTTATAATTTCTGAATTTCAATACAGAAGAGCAAAATTTTACGAATAAAGTTGACATATTTGAATGTGCGTCAATACATTATGATTATGTAAAACAATAATATAGATAGAGGAAAAACATGTAAAGTGAAAATGTAACGCAATGTCATCATTGCCAGATACAGTGTACTGCAGAGTAAACACCTCGAATAAGATTTCGGTAAAAATTTATTGTATAGAAATAGAGTAGAACCAGACGAAAAATGACAAAAATTTCATATTATAAGAAATCGGAGAGAGGATGGGAAAATATTAGTGAAATTTAAACAGTTTAACAAGTTTGCATTTTTTTTTCATTGAATACAGTGTGCGGTTCTAAACGGATTGAAATGATCGAAATGGATAAATGCGATCCGTCAGGTCGGTATATGATATACTAAGATCCACTGCTTCGTGGAAATATACGGTCTATAGATTTATTAATTGGCTTATTTGCCCAGGCATCCACTCATACGGTTCTTACTCGAGCACGTGAGCTAACAAAAAACTGGAGGGCTGACGGGGCAATGATATAGATCTATATAAGAATTAATTGATCCGTTTGAGTATTGACAGACGCAAACAGCATGTGCACGACACGTAAAATGCACCATCTGCATGGCACCTGTTCACCATACAAGAGACATTTTTTGATCGATAAATTTATCGTATATTCCCTTATTAGAGCTTTCTTCTTGGTAAGTGAATTCTGTAACTGAGGTAAAATCCTAAAAAGCCGATGTAAAGAGGAACAGAAGATTTTGATGGAGGGTCGGGGTCAAAGAGGATAAAGGGGGCGAAACATACATTTTGTACACCGAATTTCACCGAATTTCAGGAGATACGAAGGTGCCTACACACATGACCGTGTAGAGCGCCTTGATGCATGGAGCCTGAAATATTTAGATCAATGATTTTACACAGACGTTAGAGTAGCTCGCTCACCCCCTGCCCCCCCCCCCCCCCCCCCTCTGACCTCAATCTCACTCTCTCTCCAAGTTTGGGCAGTTTTGTCCAAATCAAATCTAAACAATCTTTCGGTTTATTCTTTCCATGCAGTACAAAAGTGACGGTGTAATAATTTGATGAGTGTCCTTGTCCCCTCGCAATATCATTTTTGTTTGTCCGACTTCTGGCCCCGAGGGCATTATACCATAATCATTCTACACCCCTCCGAGTGCGTATACAATACACGTGCATAGGTTACGCCCACTGGGACCATTGTGCGACTCTACTCATCGCTTTCGACTCGCATACTGTAGTATCTTGCTGAGTAGGTCCATGCTGAGAGATAGGAAGTCATGGCCGCCAAGAACATCAGCGTGAAGCTCGCCAACGGACGCTCATTTCCCTGCTCGGCCTGGGCACGTGGAAGGTAACATTATCATTCGTTATGTTTTAGAAACAGGATGTAGGTACTTAGCCGTTGTTTCTCGTAATACATGTACATACTTGTACGTAATATATGATGCACTTTAATTACATAATATATTAGCAACAGGGAACCACCGGTCACCGAATGGCACGTTGAGGTGATTCAGTGGAGCCCAGTGGTATTCGGGCTGTTCTACCGCTACGTACCCGCTGCGGCGAGTGACCCACTTGGTACGGGTGATCGATACACGTACGCCGACCCGATAAATATTGCATATATACCAGAAAACAAGGTGCTCTATTATACAGCGTAAGGATTGACGGATATATTCCAGCTTGTTATAAAAGTCACGGAGGTGGAAATATTAGTCTACCCCTCTCCGGAATGTCTTTGTACCAGCTACGTACCCGTAGTACTCGTATGGCATAATAACTGTGCTGCAATCAGGCAGGTGAAAATAATTATCTATGATTCTAGTCTTTCTCTACCCCCCCCCCCCCGTCTTTCTCGAATGTGGCTCTGTATTTTCTCGAGCAGGATCTATCCCGGGATTCTATACAGGACAGAACGATGCTGTCCACTATTATCACCCTGGGAGCCGCAGCCCCCCCCCCCCCCCCCCCAAACACACACACTCACACTTTTGGCTAAAGAAAAAACAAAAAACAAAAACGGATTTCTTTTCTTTTTTAAACAGAAAAACATATTATAGGGGAATTCTACAGACAGAAGCCACTTACTGTCCACTATCATCACCCTGGGGAGCTGCAACCCACCCCCCCCCCCCAACACACACACTCACACTTTTGGCTAAAAAAAACAAAAACAAACAAACAAAAAATGGATTTCTTTTCTTTTCTAAGCAGAAAAATATACCGGTAAATTAAAATAAAATAAAATGAAAGGGAGCATTTATTTAAACTTGACCCGACCACTACTAAATTCCGCACCCAGAATTGTTTTCAACAGCTTAAACTAATTATCTTTACACCTTTTAAGAAAGTAGCCGAGTCAGAGTATACCGATAGACGGCTAATCCTTTGAACATGTGTTTAATATGCCGATTCATTCGATTTGTAAACGGATAACATGCACACATTATTATCGACTGTAATGGGCCCATAATATTATAATAATGCGCGCATAAAATTGAAACAAATCTCAATTGGGCTGTATAACAAGCCTGTTAAAGATTAACGAAGTGTATGCATATTCGTTGCACGTGTATTGAAGAAAAATAGGGACTATCGATCAGTGGCCCGATGGACTGATAACATGTGACTTGCAAAGATAAGATTTATAAATGCTGGGCTGATTTCAAGCCGCTTTCAGGGCATTGCTGGTAGCGTTGCACCGAGATGATAATGTCAACTCAACGCCATTACCATCAGGAACTTGCACTAATACATTGTAACTGAGAATATAAGTGTTTGCTTTGCCATAGACGTTTGCATTGCGATGGCATATCGGACAAGGGTCACCTTTCGCTCCATGGAAGTCATCAATCAAAGGGGGTGGGGTGGGGGGGGGGTGATTAGCATTGGCCTTTGGGCCCACCAAACGAGCACTATTATACCCCTCCCACCTCTGACACCCCACCCTTGGCCTAGCCTTTTGTCAAGGCCCTCTCGCTGTATGGTGAAGAGAGCCCAGCTGAGTGGGTTGCGCTGGCGCGCTCGGCTGGGCTCGCTCGCTCGCCCATTACAGCGAGAGGGCCTTGACAAATGGCTACCCTTGGCCCAGAACTGGTAGGCCCGGTGGACTGATAACACGGTGACAGATAATGGGCAGAACTTGGAGGGAAGGGATTCCTGACATGCTCTACAAAACTCACCATTTCTCTTTGATCACTGAAGCAAATCGAATGGGGTTTTCTGTAAGATGTAAGCAGTGAGTTAAAGTTTCATACCCTGAAATTGTATTGGATTGGTACACTATTCTTAAAGTTAGGAGGGTCCTGTTGTATCTTTTTCTTCTTTTTTTTTTGGGGGGGGGGGGAGGGACATACGGTATATACGAACAAAAAGAGGACAGTTTTGTATTGTGGGACAATACTTCGGATACTCCCGACTGTGGGGTTTAATGCAATAGATTGTTGAAGTAACCCCCCCCCCCCCCTTTCACCCAATCAAAATCAAGGATCCATGAAGTGTGGTATACAACAGGTTATAAATACGTGACCCATGACTTCGCGAACGATCGGAGCCACGATACAACCTATTCAAACTATAACAAAATATCAATTATCATGACAAAGTTGATGATGATAATAATAATGATAACTGAGTAATGATGATAATAATAATAATTATAATAATATAGGTTTTCCCGCCCAATTTCATCAGATTTGCATTCGATTTAATGATGCGAGCATTCATTTTCGAGCGAATTTGAATGATCACCGAGATCAACATTCAAAAAGCTAAGTTGTTTATTCAATTTAATTTCATCAGCATTCGAATTCCTGATTTTGTCACATAAACGTGTAAACAGCGCGTTCAAATTAAAAATGCACGTGAAACTCATTCAAATTCGCACCAGCACAGCTGCGATGAACATTAAGGAATTCAAATTAATGAATAGGCAAACATTTACAGCATCTGGGCAGTGTTTTTCGTTGCTGCTCATGTTCTTTGTATATTCTCCATCTGTTTGAATAATGGTACAACCCTCACACGTACATGCCAAGGTGCCTAGAGCTGGCGCGTCAACAGATCGACGGCTTAAGAGACTGAGAGACTGAACATCGAAATTATGAATAATTATGTAATAGAAGGAATATCCCAATGCAATGTATCTCACACACATTTCAAAGCTCAAACATGACTGACAACAAAATCTGTAATACGACTATAATCACACTTGACATTCTCATGTGATCTCTCATTATGTTAGCAAAGTCGGAGTTTAATCATTCTGTAAAATAACGTGATATCCTTTTTGATGGGGAAACAAAGTGAAACTAGCCGAATAAAAAAATGACGTGAAAAAGAGATGCTGAAATTGAAATGATTACACTGAACGTTGATGATAACGTAAGAATATTCGTAAGAATTGTATTGAATTACAGGACTTGGTTATGCTAATTGAATTTGAACGTTCAAAGGTCGAAGGTGTGTGCCTATAAATGAAATTGAAACTGGTATTTTGTGCGAATTTGAATGCCAACTCTGAGCCGTTTAATTGAATGAATTTCTAATGAAATAAAATCTAAAAAGAATGACATGAAATGAAATTGAATTCTCAAAGAATTAAAATGAACCGTGAGAGTAAAGCAATGACAAAAATCCCGTGAATTTGAACGCCTTGTCATTAATTCGAATGCAAATTTGATGAAATTGGGCGGGAAAACCGATAATAATAATAATAATAATGATAATAATAATAATAATAATAATAATAATAATAATAATAATAATAATAATAATAATAGCAGGGATTGCTGGTTGCGGAGAGGTTAGGGTAGTTGATTCAACAGTTTGGGAGCAATAGATGAAAACGCTTTATCTCCAATTGTGGTCCCCAATGTTAAAAAGAAGTGGTATCGTAGTTATTATATCAATGTTTAGTGATATGCTGGCCGGCCTCCGTATTGTCGTCATCATTATCATCATCATCATCATCATCATCATCATCATCATTATCATTATCATTATCAGTGAAAGTGTTTAAACATCGTTATATACGTTGTGTCTTGTTTTTTGTGACGTCAATAATGCAGTCGAAACCAGACCAAGTGCGCGTGGCTGTCCGAGAGGCCATCGCTGCCGGCTACCGACACATCGACGGAGCCGCCGTCTACAATAACGAGGAAGAAGTCGGGGCGGCTATCAAGGAGAAGATCGCTGATGGGACCATCACTCGTGAAGACATCTTCGTCACCACCAAGGTGTGTTGGCGGTCTTTTATCATTATTGTGTTTTAGCCAAGCCCAAAAACCGGGGGAAAAAAAGAGGAGGAGGAGGAGAAGGAGAAGGAGAAGAAGAAGAAGAAGAAGAAGAAGAAGAAGAAGAAGAAGAAGAAGAAGAAACAGAACAACGTGAAGGGAACGAACGAAACAACATGAAATAGAAATGGAAAATGGAACAAAATCATTTCCAGGGATACCTTATTTGGTTCATAACAAGGAATATTCTTGGAGTTATGATGATAAAAAAATCCCATATTTTCTTCATTTCTTCTTTGTTTTAGCAACTTCAATATCAGCAAATAGATGTATCCCAAATTAATGGCGTGCGATGGAGTTAAATCTCAAATTAATGTATCCCAGATTAATGGACTCGTTGTACCATCAACATCTTCATATAGGCCTAGTGGTTACTGTTTATGTTTTTTTCACGATGAGAGAATACGTTCATTCCTTCTACATCTCGGCAGACAATGGCAGATAGTCTTCATGCTCTAGTCATTTCTTTGAAAAACACAGCTCTGGTCGGTGGACGCCCATGCCAGCGATGTTGAAGAAGCATGCAAGACATCCTTAAAGAAACTCGGCCTGGATTATGTTGACCTGTACCTCATGCACTGGCCCTTCGCCCTCTTGGTACGAAAAGAAAAAGAGATAACCAAAGCAAGGCAATTCTATATTGTTATCTGAATATATTAATTTTCTTTAAAATGACTTTTTTTCCCTATACACTGTATTACAATTCGGCATATCATGGTTATTATTACATGATAATACTATCGAGTATTACATAACACAACACACTGATTTTTTTTTTTCGCGATGTTTAAGGCATATTACGTAAGTGATCTCAGAGACATTCTTAAACCTTTACCAGGCTTCTGGTATCTTATGTAATGTTACATGTTCCGTGAGCCAATTAAACGATTATACTGTTAAAAATAATAGCTGTACTAAACACGCACATACTGATACAGCCACTTGAAAAAAAATCGTCTTTATCCGCGATTAATTGTAGCTGTCAGTTAACTTATGCTTAGAGTTTTTAGTGACTTGTATTTTTGTGTAAACTTTAATGTGCCCCATAATGATGAGATTACGTTATGTTTGCCTACAGAAAGGCCACGGGGGATTCCCCGTAGGTCCAGATAAAATGATGATGGCCGACAACGACGTTGACTACGTCGACACCTGGAAGGTAAGAGAGTTAAATACAAGATGATGATTTTTTTTTTTTTTTTGGGGGGGGGGGGGGAGGGAATAACAACGACAGGAGGCCCTAACAAGCAACAACAACTTTGAAACTTACCATAAGAACTGTTATTTCAATGTAATGCCAAGGCTCGACATTTATGTTGGTGGTCCTGCTACGCGCGGCCATCAGAAAAAGATGTCGGACCACAAATTGTTTAAGAAATTAGGGCCTACAATATAATATGTTTTCGTGTCCCAACCCGGCCATCACAACAAAAATTAAAAATA